>NC_072738.1:153291631-153478848 GCF_026930045.1 Uloborus diversus | reverse complement strand
GATTTTTTCTAAGACATAAATAACACCTGCCATCCCCCCGCAATACATTCCTTTTTTCATCCACGTTGAGATTTACGCATTTTTTCGACTCGTGATCTTCTGAGCAAAATAGACACTTGTCAAGATTTATTGACGTTTTAGCAATTAGCTCATGTGTTGAAGGACATCTGTTTTCTGTAATGTGCTGTGATCTGGAAGGGATCTTTCTGAACTGCTTATTATTCAATGTACTTGTTTTAATCTGTTCACTGCTATTCGAAGGCGGAAGTTTTATACTAGCGATTTTTTCCCGAGATTCTATCTCCGAACGGAGAAAGTTTAGAAATGCATTCAAATCTATATTGGCTGAATTCTCTCTATTGCGGTGAAATTCTAGAGCGATATCAGCAGGAATTACTTTCATCAAAACAGGAATTAACATATTCGCGTAACTCTCGGGTTGGACATTGAGTGAAGAAAGGCTTCTTATTTGTACGTTAATTTTATCATACAATTTTCTTAATTTCGTAACTTCATTTGAGCTTTGTACCGGGGTCAAACTCAAGAGATTGGAAATGTGCGTGTTAATTATCAAATCATTTTGACCAAATCTATTTTTGAGAATGTCTATCGCAGAATCATAATTTATTTCCGAAATCGAAAAACCTTCTATAGCACTAGCAGCATTTCCGCTCAAATAACTTTTCAAATAGTTGAATTTTTCGACTTTTGAAAGTGTTGTGTTCTTGTGAATAGTTACTTCGAAAGAATTCCAAAAATTTATCCAATCACCGTAATCACCGTTGAATTTTTGGATGGAAGTTTTTGGTAACCGTACGTTACTTTGTGTTTGGTTTCGAATTTCATCGATAAGAGAGGAATTATTTGATACGTTATTAACGGACGTTTTATTTTCATTTCGCTGCTCTAATTTCTTAAAATAACGATTTATCCGACATTTCGTCAAAGTTATTTTATCTTTATAATTCATGGAAGTTTCTATATCAGAATCTAGTTTCTTCTCGTCTTCTATCAAAATTTGTATTTTTCATCTAAGTTATCAAGTTCTATCTCCTTGCTATTTAACAGTTCTAAACAATTTTCTAGTTCTTCATTTTGCTCTTCTTCTATGTATTTATCAACATTTTTTACGATTACCGTAGTAGAAGAGCGAAGAACAGTTCTTTTTTGTATAAATGATTTTGGTTCCATTTTCAATGATTTTCAACAATGTAAATGATTCAAAAGTTCCTACCTTTTGCAGTTTTCGCATAAAAATGCTATCCAAATGAGATTCACTTACTAGTTCACCAGTTCATCTTTCCGATGCCGATGCACCATGTGGGAAAAAATGTGCAAATTCCATGTCGATCCGGTGGTTCAGTGATAGGTTCAAATTATCACGATTCGAAGAAAACTTAACATCTTTATTGAAGACTATGTACATTATGTACCAAATCATTTATTCTAAACAGCGAATTACTCGCTTCCACGGAGCTTGCGCTTCGTGTTTCTAATGCTATCCATCTCTTCCACTGTCAGAGTTGCCACTAAATTTTTCCATAATCAACTTACTTAATTCAATAAGCGCTTGCAGCGCTCTCTATTGGAATAATAGTTGGGAAAGAGCATAGAGCTTAGGTTTCTCTACATATAGATAGGCCGACGCATCAGCTTAAGTTTAGACATTTTGGATCGGATTTTTCATTGTTGCGCTGCTAGGGTTACCTGAGCAGAGTTTCGGGTTTCGCCAAATTTGCTGAAAATAATACTTTATTTCATAAACAAATCACGTGTTGCTAATAATTGCTCGCAGTAAACAATCATCAAACGCGATTACTCGCCAGAAAAGACAACCACTCAAACACGCGTTTCGTTCCAAAATAGACTAATCTTAAGCTGATGCGCCGACTAGTATATATAGGGGCCTTAAGTCTACCTAGAGCCGTTACATAAATAGGCCGACGCATCAGCTAAAGTTTAGCCATTTAGATCAGATTTATCATCGTTGCGGAGCTAAGGATACCAGAGAAAAATTTCGGATTTTGCCAAACTGGTCACAAATAATACTTTATTTATTGAAAAATTCACAAGTCACTAACAATTGAGGCAGTGAGAAGCAAAGGGATGTAAGAGGCAAAATTAAAAATTTGGAGCTAACCAGTGCACATGGTACGTGAAACTCTCCTCTGTCTTGGGGTAAGAGATGGTACTAGTAGCCCTGGTAGTTTCTGCTACACAGCATGGTTTAGAAAAAAATTTCAATGAAAGCCTACCTAGGATGTTATCTTTAAACGAGTTTTACTCAAAACTTGAAAATGTCCACTTACATCCATTTGCTTCTCACTGCCTCAATTTCTCGCAGTAAAAAATTACCAAATGCGAAAACTCATCAGAAAAGAATGCCACTCAAACACTCAATCCGATTAAAAAGGCCTGATTTTAAGCTGATGCGTCGGCTCGTATATATAGGGACCTTAGATTTACTCTGTAACACTTTTTTATTGCAACTTTTTTTGTACAAAAATTATTTGGATAGTTGGTAATACTATGCTTTCGGAATTACACACAGTTTTTATTTTTGTTTTCTATGCACAATTCTAGGCAACGTAAGTAATATTTAAAAAGAAACTAAATTGAAACGATTGGCGTAAAATTTACGATTATCTAATTGTTCAAACTCTGTGTTGAAAAAACTTGAATGCGAAGCAGAACAACTTTTTAGATGTTGTGACCCATATTAACACTTGAATGCTTCCTTTTGCTGATTTTCTAGCTGCCAAATACATAAAATAAAGTCATAAAATATCTAATTTTTACATCAGTATTTTCGAAAAATGAGTTAAATAACTGGAAATTAACTTCCCTTTATACTGTACTAGCTGTGTTACTCGGCTTTGCTCGGTCTTACTTTAAAATCAAAATTGTTTCATGTGACGGGTATATTCAACAACCAGGCTTAAATAAAAGAAAAAAAAAAAAAAGCATCGTGCGAAATTCCCTCCAAAACAATGACGACAGACATGAAAATACTTTTAAGAAATTATAATGATAAAGATGGATTAAACAGCGTAACCATGGAAACACAAAAGAAAATAAGCTTAAGAAATGAAAGTAAGAAAAATTGAAAGAAGCAATGTTTTCAAAAAGCGTAACCGTGGAAACGCGAAAATAAAATGGTTAACATCTTGAATGGAGATAAGATTTTTCGAACTTGATTTAAAAAGACTTGTAACTTTTTTTTCCTTTCAAGATAGAAGCTTAGTTTTTCGACCACTGGTCGTGATAGATCTGGAGTAAAAACTGTCGCTCTTTCCAATGGTGTCAAAATCAAAACTGTGCGACAATTCGTTAACTTTCTATTCATTTTTTTTAAAAAACGGAGTAGTGCTAAAATTTCAAATAGGCCTAAAAAAATTTGAGCTAAAAACGCAAATAACTCCCGCCGTAATTAAGTTAGAGCATTGGAACAAATTGCGAAGAACGCGCACAATTCAACCCTTTCTAACGATATATAAATTTAATAAATGCAAATAATCCCCCCATATTGGGGATTTTATGTGCAAGTTGGCCTAAATTGGAATATAAAAGTACTATTTATCGGATTTTTTTCAAACCTTTTCTGGACTGAAAAAAACAAACAAAAAATTTCAGTGAAATTTGGCGGGTAGTTCTCGAGTTTTGCGCTTACGCACACATACGCTTTTTTGAGACTTCATTTTATAATTTGTAGAGATTAGCAAAAACTTGTAAAATTAAAAGTAGAATCCTGTAAAACGAAATAAAAAGTTGTTCAGACGCTCTTGAATATCGACAAAGAAGTCAGTATGTAATTCGGCATTAGACAAGGTCAGATGTCAAAAGTTAAAATCCAATATTTTATTTTTATTTTTCCTAATAAAAATAGTAAAGGTAGCTCAAGTAATTGTACCGTAATAAAATAGTTTAAAACAAAAAAGTATCAGTATACCTTACCATAAATGGGAAAAAAGCATGGAATTTGATCGCATAACCATTTTATGATGTTTAGAAATTTAAGTGCTGACTCTCAGTTTCATTTCTATATTTAAACATAATCTTGTTGCCTTCGTTTAAAGCTAGATTTTTTACTTAATCTCTTTCATTTTGTTTTAGAAGCAAGCCGGGATAATAGCATTTATTATCCTTAAATCTCCAAAAGAAAGGAAAAGATACATTTCACATAAAACAAGTCTTCTTAGAAAGAGGGGAATGTGTATTAACAAATACATTCCTAAACCATGATTGAGTTATTTTTAGCAGCCGAAAGATGAAATAGGAATCCAAATCCGCATTTGTTGAAATAATGGGATTTCACAATAGAAAAGATTTAGCTTAGGCTTCTGATAATGAAGCAAAGCTGCTTTTAAAATGAAAATAAATTCCTCATAGTTTTATTTGAAATCAATTGTATTTGCTTTAGTGTCTCTGCAAAGTTCAACTGTAGGGAAAGATATAATCTGAGTGTATGTTAGTATTTTTCTTAATATTAACATAATAAAACGTAAAAATTATAGTAAAAAATAAAAATACTTTAGCGTAAAAAAAAAATTGAAAAAAAAATATTTTTATTAAAATTGCAATCACGTATCCCATGGACTAGGGTAACGGCACCAGAAACAGACAAGGGTTCAGTAACAGACAATGGTCTAGTAACAGTCATAAGTTTGGATTTAAATAATAAGAATTTTAGGCGGGTTAAACTGATATTGCTGCGACCCATTAATACAGTGTAAAAACGATTCAGAAACTTTCTTAGAAAATAACTGGCAGCTGATGTGCCCAATTTCAACCAGCAACAATCTTACAAAAACCAAGAACGTTTTCTGAAAAAAGTCAGTAACCTTCCTGAAATACTGGGAAATCTCCCCTGTAAAAGCCAGTCTGTGAACCTTATACAAAAATTGAAGAGGTTTAATGTGTTTGATCAGAACATTCCTGGTTTACGAAGAAGGCTCCAGAAGCATTAGCGCAATCATGGCCACGCGAATAATTCCAAGCAAGATCCAAACATATTCCCTGCCTCGCAAAGCTGCAGCTATCCAGTGACTTTAGTTAAACTAAACCCAATGACGCGTAATAAACACGCTCAGTCAACTTTTAAACTGGTAGCAAAAACAACTTTCACATGAGTGAAAATTCTGCATTCGTGCATCTTTTATTAATTCAGGAAACGTTTTTTTCGAAAATATTTGGTTTTGTGGGGAAATAGGTAAAGACTTCTGAAGTCCCGAAATGTTCCACGGAAATAACCAGTAACGTTTCGGAATTTTTTTACAGTGTACGGTGCAAACATCTAGTGTTATCAGAGTGAATTTTATGAGCCAGTTGGTATTTGCAAGGCAATGGTAGAAGGTTATGAACAGCCATCGCGAGGTCTGCCAGTGTTTCATGTTCATTTGAATTTAATAAGATTTTAGATTTAAAAATAAAGAACTTTTGCACATTTTGAAGAGAAAAGGGGAACTCTGCCTATTACTAATCATTTCCTTATCCTATATGTTACTGCGTATCATAAGAATTGTTGATGTCTTTCACTGGGAGGTCGGTCAATTTTTTCGAAATTGAGTAAATGAAAATAGAATTAACTGATTCAGAGAACCCAGAAGCAACCAAACGTTACATGAGATGTAGTTGCATGAGGGAAAGATATTTTTGAAAGTCTAAGTATAGACGGACAAATCAAAAAGTCTTTGCTCCTATGTTTTATTCTCCAAAAACAGGTGCATACAGATTTTTACAAATATACGTAGTGTACTACGTACCTTATATTACTTCTCCACATATTCACCACACCGGTTCGGACATTTGTCCCATCGCAGCACTAAATTACACTGTAAAAACGATTTAGAAACGTTTCTGAAAAATAATGGGCAGCTGATGTGTCCAATTTCTGCCAGTAACATACCTTGCAGAAACCAGGAACGTTTTCCGCTAAAATTCAGTAACCCTCCTGAAAAATCCAGAAATCTTCTCGTTTAATGCCGGTCGTGTCTCCGGAACTTCAGAGCATTATTAGGTAGGGAGAATATACCAACTTGGCACCTTATTTATCAAGGTAGTATCGAAAGCACGGCCAAAGCAAAGCCAGAATTTCAAGTAACCATCGAGAAGTTTACTCACCTGCAATTCTGGCAGAACTACTTAGTCTCCATGGGCTTATTCTCACTCTTTGAGAACTTAGTCCGTCTGGACGGGCTATTACCCAACTGAAAACGATACCTTTTATAAAGACGCTCAGTCAATCTTTAAACCGGGAGATAAAAATATTTTTTACAATAGTGAAAATACTGCAATTGTGCAACTTGTAGAAATTCAGGAAGCTTTTGACAATGATACTTGACTTTCCCCGGAAGTGGATGAAAACTATTGAAATCCCGAAAGGTAACACGGAAATACTCAGTAACATTAAGGAATTATTTACAGTGTAGAGATCCCCCTGTGGTAAATTCTTCCGGCTGCCTGTGGAACCACCGTCGGACCACGCTTTTGGCTTTTACGTTGCATTTGAATCACTGTCCTGCCAGAAACTCCTTCAGACGAAAACGTGAAAATCCTTAGGGCAAGGTCTGGACTGCATTTCCATGTGAATTGCTGTGGGTTTTTGTCCGCTGCTCCATAAAAAACGAACGAGACTTCGCTGATTATAAGCTGTGGATGTCTGAAGAACAATCGTCATCTTAAATGACTGATAGCAGCTTCGCTCTTTCGAGCAAAAAGCAGATACGGCTGGTACGGTTCAAGGAACTGTCACTGCTGGGAATGTATATGTTTGCTTTGTATTCACAGCCGTATTTTAGCTAAAAGAAAAGACGCAAAGACTTTTTGATTCGCCATTATAGTCCTCCTCTCACTCTAAAAAAAGTTTGCTGTTTTTAAGCATCAGAAAAAGCAGTTATGTGACTTTCTTCGGAGGTTTTCCGAAATTGAATTCCTAAAATGGCAACTTTAAATTGTCTTTGGTGACATCTGGAAACAGCAGAAGAGTCAGAGGTTCTCTTCTAACTACACTGGTAAAAACTCAAGAAGATTTTCTGGTAATTGTTACTGTAAAATGGCGGATTTACAGCATCGCTGCTTTTTACTGTAATTTATACCGGATAAATAAGCGGTCCCAGCTCCAATTGCAATTGGAGCACACCACAGCAACCATGGTTGCTGCGGTGTACCGAGGAAACTGTAAAATTTTACAGTACACTAAAAACGATTCAGAAACTTTCCTGGAAAATAATGGGCAGCTGATGTGCCCAATTTCTTCCAGTAACATATCTTGGAAAAATCAGGAACGTTTTCTGCTAAAAGTCAGTAACCTTTCTGAAATTAAACTTGAAACTTTATGAAGAAAGTGCAAAATCTCCCCTGTTAAAGCCAGTCTTGTCTCTAGAACCCTCTAGAGAAATTAAGTATGTTTAGTGTAATTGATTAGAACCTTCCTAATTTACCAAGAAGGCTCCATGAAAATCAGAGTGACCATGGCCAAAGCTGTACAAGAAGAAACCAAGCATATCTCTTGCCTGCAATTCCTGCCTTGCAAAGTTGTAGCTATCCATTGACATTTTCGCTCCCATTGGGAGCACAGTCAATCTGGACAAGCCGTTATCAACTTTAGACCGATACACTTGATAAACACGCTCATTCAATCTTTAAACTGGTTGCTAAAAATATTTTCCACAAAAGTGAAAAGTCTGCACACGTGCAACTTGTAGCGATTCAGGAAACGTTTTTGTGAAAATACTTGTTTTTACGAGGAAATAGGTGAAAACGTGTGAAATCCCGAGACGTTCCACGGAAATAACCAGTAGCGTTTCGGATTTCTTTTACAGTGTAACATTTGATTTTTACGGTAATAGTTACTGGTAACATGGATGCCAGTAGCAATTACCGTAAATTTTCCGAAATTTTTTTAACAGTGTAGAAACAAATGCCCCTTTCTTCTCACCTCTGACTGCACTCATGGGTAGAGGGTTATGTTTGAAAAAGAAATCTTTGTTAAAAATCAAATTTTAAAAAAAATCACTTAAAAATATATTAATGTTTACGAAACAAAAAAAAAATGACAAAGTACGAAAAATATCGCGTAGAAGAAGCTTTTGGAATAACCATTTTAGATGGCCAGAAGGAACTCATGAAGTAATGACAAACTTCGTTTAATCTCATTTTTATAAATAGACCGCACTTTGTCTGGGAAAAAATCTTCTAGAAACATGTTCGCGATTTCATTTCCAGATAATAAAGTTGTTTTTGTTTGAAAATAAAATGCAAACAATGACAGCTTGGAAAACGAAGAAAATTAAAATTTATAAATATTCAAAAGAAACTTGAATTGTTTTCCGAGGAAAACGAATTGTTTTCCAACGAGGAACTCATTTTGCAGAAGAAAAGATTTGTCACATTCGTGTCACATATGATTAAAAATGTTGCTTCGAGTCTTTATTTCAACATTATTTGCAAAAGCAATTTTATACTAGTTTTTTCTCTAGAGTAAAAAAAGAAACAGAACTGGAACTATTTACTTTAATTCTTGATATGTATGCAAATTCAGTAAATCTTATCTACAGCCTAACATTTGGACAACAGTTTTACTTATGCTACTCGTGCAGAATTATCGGTCTTAACTTTTTTTTTGTATTAGCATTATTTGATGAAAGATAAAACTTTACATAGAAACAAATTTTAGTAAACTTCATTCAGCTAGTAAAAAAAATTAAATTGCTGCATTAAATTGAAAACATATAAAATTTTCAAAATTTAAACAGGGAGAAATTATGAATCAGCTAGTTTGATAAAATGAGTATATCTAAAAATGTGTTTTCTTTTTTTTTTTTTTTTTTGAATGATCATAGCTGGTTTTACTTTTTGGGAATGTGATTTCACATACTAAGAGTGTATATATGACTACAATAATATATTCAAAGTCTATAAAATGATTTTCAAAAAATAAATGATAAGCAATGAACCCACATACAGTGCAGTAGTACGGCCAATAATTATAAATTTTCGTCAACATGTTGTTATAAGCTATACGATACACCTTGTAGTAAAATTTATTCGAAGAATCACAAATATCTAAACAATGGGTTTTGAAAACACTATGTCTACTAGGATGCTGAGGATCTAAATGAAATATCCACCTTTCCTCCTGATAGTTGTGCAAAGCCTTTGCATTTATTTATTGTTTTTCTTATTACCTATTGGCAACGAACTGTAAGAACTTTCTCAGCATTGCGAGCCATGTGTTTTTTTCATTCAACCATTTTTAATGTGATATGTAGCTGTGTCATTTGGTTTCATGTTAACAATGCTAATAGTCTGCTGACTTTAAATAAAAATAAAATAGTTATTTAAAATTACAGTCCACGCCTATTCCTTTGCGGGCCAACGACCATTACATGGACCTACGCAGCCGGATACTTGGTCGCTTTCAAAATGGAGCAGTACACATTCAATCGCAAACGAGGTGTACTTAGAACAAAAATAGGCAGAATTGCCTCATTTATTCAAAGTTTTGTGCCAACAGAAGACAAAAAACCATGACTTGGTTACTATTTGAACTAAACTGGAAGCTGTGTATTAGGGTGGGCCGAAAAAACTTTTTTTGGAAATCTGTTTTTGGATAGTGCGGAAAAGTTGCTATATGAACCCGTTATTACCCATAAAAAATTTCGCTAAATTTGTTTAATATTTAGCCGGCGCTATTTGACCTTGAAAAACTGAAAAAAAAGGACAAAAATGCACTTTTTCAAAAAAAAAAAAAAAAGAGGGGGGGGGGGGGGACAAAAATAAAAGTTTGAAGCTAGTTTCAACAAGCAGTAGAAGTATCTGTCAGTGCATTAGTTGAAATCCTCAAAGATTTTTATACATTTCGTAGAATATTTAGCTACGCTCTTTTAAGACTGAAACATTGGCAAAATGAAAAAATAAATAAATAAATAAAAAATAAAAGTAGTTTCGAAATAAGTAAGTACTGAAATGTTACGCAATACGTTAACCTAGAAAAAACTGAAAATTCAATCAATTTTATGCGACATTTGTACGCCAATTTTAAAAAATGCACACACTCAAATAAAAAATAGTTACATAAGATGCTAATTTTTTAATCTTTGGTTCCAGTAGTTTCTTCGGGATAATAAACGGCGCTCAACTACTTCTATTATTCCTAAGATTATTTTATAACTATTTTATATATATTTGACAAATAGAGCCCTTGAGTATTAAAAAAATGTGAATCCTCTGAAGTCCTTTAAACTGATTAATGAATTGAACGCAAGTATTCTTCTTTAAGAAATGCTGTAATTCTACACCTCCACAGCTGAGAGTTAAGCAATTAAAGGGGTCCTCTCTTGCGTCCAATGTCCACAATGAGTTGCCACTGAGGCATCTTATACTGGAACTGGACGGTTGCACAAAGTGGCCACATTCATATTCTGGAGCTATCGAACAACTTCTTAGAGATTGTAAAAAAATCCGGTGGTCAAATTTGATAAAATTGACTGCAATCTTCTGGTTTTGGACATGGAAGATATAAAAAATTTAAGTATTAAACAACAATATTTGTATAGAATCTGTCTTGCCGTAAAAGATGGTCAGTTGTCCTTCAAGCGTGGCTGACAGTAGCCGAGGCAAACTCAGTCATTCATGCGCGATGGCTGACAACTGCAAACCATTTGTTAGGCTTGTATATAGGCACTCCAACTCCATCAGAAAATCTTACAATACTTGTAAAGTATGTAATGTTAGTTTATGCTCCAATGTGGTTTGAAATAAAAATAAAACCGAACTGCCAGTACGGCGCCCAACATGTTTGGAAAATGATTTCTCTTGGAAGGCAGTTTCCAGACAACGTTAAGGAGATAATTTTCTAAGTTCTCTCAAGTAATGCATATTTCGCTCATCCTGAACAGCTACTGTTGACAATGTTGTTTGACTCAAGAAAATACATTCGGGAATTAGCTGTTAGGCGCATTCTGAACTCTGGAAATAAGAAGACGAAGAGCTCGGATGGTGTACGATTTTTTGAGCGTCCTAAACTCAATTTTGAAGCCGTTGATTATGTTGATTTAGTTGATTGGGCAAGCTGTGTTGTAACAGAGCCAACTCTTACAATGCATCTAAAAGACCAACAATGGAAAGAAATGTGCAAAGAACATTATACAGAGTTTACTTTCGAGAAATTTCCCTGTCACACGCAAGCTGTGAAACGTTGTGTGAAACTAATAACCGAAGCTGCAATAAAAGTTCGTGGTGAAACTGCACGAGATGGATACATTCGTGCAAAACTTCATGCTAGGAAAGAACTTCCATCATTTGATAACAAGGGACAATATTGTTCCAAAAAATAATATTCATTATGCATGAGGTATTATAAATCAAATTTGAAGATTTCTTTTTTAAAATTTTATTATCTATATATGTAATTCTAGAAAATGTATGATACTATTACGTGATAATAATTACTATGATTAATAGTGCTATTTAATTAATTAGTCTATGATTTAATTTTGAAAAATAATTTTCACATTGGTTTTTAAAGAAATTCAATATTTTTTAATTTTTCTCCAATTTTTAATGTCGGAAAAGAACGGTTAAATGCTCATTAAAATCAATGAAACATTTTATGGGCTCAAACTGGCTCATTAATATAACATTTTCGGTGCATTCCAGCAAAATATTTGGAATTTAGTTTTTTAAAAAAATTTCGACAAAAATTCATTTTTCTCTTTTTTTACGGTTTTTCAATGTCAAATAGCGCCGGCTAGATATTTTTTAATATCCATGAATTTTTTTGTGAGTGCTAACTAGCTCACTACGCAATTTTTGCGCGCTATCCAAAAATTGATTTCGAAAAAAAAAAATTTCGGCTTATTTCGGCCCACCCTACTGTGTATTCTGCAAAAACCATCGCTGCAGAATTAATCGACGGATATTGCGACCTTCCTGATTCCGTAGATATGAAAGATAACCTAACTTTAGCGGAAGTTATTGTTGAAGAACTGGAGGTAAAATATAAAATTTTACTTTCTTAATTGAATAATGATGAAATTAAAACTAGAAACATTAAAGCTAATATGAAAGTTCCTGACCTTCCTTTACCAACATTTAATGGGAAATATGAAGTTTATCAGACCTTTAAAAGTCAATTCACTACTATTATAGGAGAAAATAATTCTTTAAACAATCTCAAAAATTGTGTTACGCATTTGAGGGCTTCATTAAAAGCCGATGCTATGCTTATTGAAACTCCCCAAGACACCTACGATTCGCTATTTAAAGCACTAGATAGTCGTTATGAGAACAATCGTGCTATTATTGATGCACGTATAACTAGCTTAATTAATTTTGAAAAAGTTCATAAGAACTACTATCAATTAAGATTGTTTGTTGACAATGTAAAAAGACATCTTCGCTCACTACAAAATTTGGGCTTCTGTTGAAATAATTTATCTGATGCGTTTCTATTGAATGTATTAAGTCAAAAATGAAATCGAGAATCCAAGAAAATATTTGAAAAGTCAAACAAATCTACGGAAGTTCCCACTTTTGATCAATTTCTAGAATTTTTAGAAGAAGGAGCTAGAATTTTAGATGGCTAAAAAAATGTTCTTCAACTAGTAAACAATCATTTCCCCACAAGCAAAAACTGAATTTCGATGGCAAATCCAAGTCGCTTGTAACGAAAGGAAAACTTAATCCTTGCGAGTGTGCACAAATCCACAAATTATACCGCTGTCCTAAATTCAAGGCTAAGTCTTTAACGGAGCGTATTGAATTTGTGAACACGCATAATATATGTCCTCGATGTTCGAATCATACCACTGATTCGAATTGCAGGCCTGAATTTCGCTGCTCAAATTCTTTCGCAATACAGTGTAATAAAAGGAAAACCTAATCATTTCGAGGGTGCACGAATCCACAAATTATACCGCTGTCCTAAATTCAAGGCCAAGTCTTAAACGGAGCGTATTGAATTTATGAACACGCATAATATATGTCCTCGATGCTTAAATCATACCACTGATTCAAATTGCAGACCTGAATTTCGCTGCTCGAAGTCTTTCGCAAAATAAAAACGCGTTACATTCGTCACTTCTTTGCTGGTTTTCGAATGAGAATCGAAAAATGTTTACGCCAAGGGAAGAAGAAAGAAATTCATTCAATGAATCTGCAGTTACGAACTCGTTTATTTAAGCTGTGGAAAAAAATTCAGTCAATGAATCCTCAGTTACGAACTCGCTTATTTCAACTACGAAAACAAAAAGTAGTTGATTAATTAACTTATGCGTAATATTCATTAGATGTTAGAGTTCGTTAGATGTACTTTAGACTCACCTTCTGAAAACTCAATTATGTCTAAAAAGATTGCCGGCGGTCTTTGATTAGTCAAGAAAAAAAAATGAATGTTCAAATTACTGGTCTTAATAATTCAATTTCTAAAGTGTCACATTTCGTAAGTGCTCAATTTTCTATTCTCCTAGGCAGTTTCGAACAAAATGTTGATTTTTTAATTACTTCAGAAATTATTAAATGCCATCCTTCGAAAAGAATTGCTGTTGTTGTTGTCGTGTCTAATGACGTGCAGAGTGCGAAAGGTTTAGATGCCTCCAAAAGTCTTGATGACAAGATCTGCTAATGCTGGAGCCCGATGGCTGTACAGAATTTCAATTGGTGGTGCTCCAAAATGGAGCGAATAATGGCCTGAAAATTAAAAACATGATCCGGGGTGAGTTGTGAATGGGGACAGTGCTGGCAGATGGGATAGGATTTATTATTTTCGAAAAGAATTGACATTCGTTATTTAAATGTTGCTTCTAATATTACACTTACTTATCCTAACTGGTGTAATTTCTCGGAAATTGATTGCTTGATTGGCTGTGAATTTTTCTTTGCTATTTTAATGCCTAATAAAGTTAAAATTCAGGGAAGTAATCTACTTTTGCAAGAAGCAGTTTTTGGCCACAATGTTAGTGGTTCCATGCGAAATTTAAATAAAAACCCCAATCAAAACAATCACTGTTTTCTAGCTAAAAGTATGGTCTCTTTAGACAACACTTTGAAATCATTTTGGAATCTAGAACATGTTCCAGGTAGTGAAAAACCTATGAGTGATGAGCTCAAGTTTTTCGAAGATTATTTCACGAAAACTCATCACAGAAAACCCGAAGGTTATTATGTGGTTTCGTTATCCTTCAAATCGGATATAAACACAATACATTTAGGTCACTCAAAACAAATCGCTTCCAAAAGACTCGAGCAATTATGGCGAACACTCGAATGCAATCCTAAATTAAAAACCATGTATAATGAATTTCTAGACGAATATCAAACTTTTGGTCACATGGAAAAAAATGTTGATCCTGTATCGGCTTCAGTTCGATTACTGCTCTTCATGACTGCACTGTAAAAACGATTTAGAAACGTTCCTGGAAAATAATAGGCAGCTGATGTGCCCAATTTCAGCCAGTAACATATCTTGCAAAAACCAGGAACGTTTTCCGCTAAAAGTCAGTAACCTTTCTGAAATATTTGGAAATCTCCTTTGTTAAAGCCAGTGGTGTCTCGGGAATCTTTCTGAACAATTACGTAGGTTTAACATGATTGATTTATCCCTTCCTGATGTACTAAGAGGGTTCCCGAAGCATTGGCGCATCCTTGGCCACAGCTGCGTGAGCATGCTCCTTGCCTGCAATTACCTGCAGCTGTCCAGTGCTTTATTTGCTCCCATTGGGAGCTTAATCAATCCGGACGGGCCGCAATTGAGCTAGAGCTGCCACACTTAATAAACACGATCAGTCAATTTTTAAACTGGTAGCAAAAAATGTTTTTCGCACTAGTGAATCGTCTACATTCATGCATCTTTTAGCAATTCGGGAAACTTTTTTGCGAAGATACTTGATTTTGCGGGGAAATAGGTGAAAACCTTTGAAATCCAGAATCGCTCCACGGAAATAACCAGTAACGTGTCGGAAATTTTTTACAGTGTGATTAAGCTCCCAAAGGGAGCGAAAAAGTCTCTGGTCTACGTAGCTAGTAGGAATTGCAATTAAGTGGAATGCTTGATGCTTACTTGAAATTCTGGCTTGGCCATGTTTGCAATACTACTTTTGGAACTGCTTCGATAAATAAGGAAGGTTCCAAACTGTTATACTTTCCCTACCTAAGATTACTCTGAAGGTCCAGAGACACGTCTGGCTTTAAAAGAGAAGATTTCTCGATTTTTTAGGATAATTTCAGGAACGTTATTGAATTTCAGCAGAAAATGTTCCTGGTTTTTGCGAGATATGTTACTGGTAGAAATTGGCCACATCAGCTGCCTTTTTTTTTTCAGGAACGTTTCGGAATCGTTTTTAGTGTGTTTTAAGCGCTATAATCACTGATATTAATGGAATATTAAACGGTAAAGAAACATTGCGATAATAAGAAAGAAACACGCATATACGCAACGTGCCTTTGTAATTTCTGGTTGTATGATTGATCTGCATTAACATGATATCACCTGCAGTTCGCAACAATAAATCACCTTCTCTTAACTATCTTCACCCAATTTCTGCCAGTAACATTATTTGCGAAAACCAGGAACGTTTCCAGCGAAAATTAAGTAACTTTCGTGGAATTATAATGAACGCCTCTTGAAAAATTCAGAAATTTTTCTGTTTAAAGCTAGTCGTGTTTCTGGAACTTTAGAGTAAACTTAGGATGGTATAACATAATAGTTCCACCTTCCTGATTTATCAAGGATGTTCCTAAAGCATTATTGAAACCATAGCCAACGCTAAGACAGAATCCTAAGAAAATATTATGAACTTCATTTGCCTACAATTCTTGCAAAGCTACGTAGTCCATGGACTTCTCAGCCCCCTTTGGGAGCTTAATCAGTCTGGACGGGCCGTAGTCAGACTGAGTTCGATATTCTTTATAAATACCCTCAGTTAATCTTTAAACTGAGAGCTAAAAGTATTTTTCACAACAGTGAAATTTTGCGTTCGTGCAACTTGTAGCAATTCAGGAAACTTTTCGACAATGATACTTGATTCTTCCAGGAAGTAGGTAAAAACTATTGAAATCCCGAATGTTACCCGAAAATACTCAGTAACTTTTCGGATTTTTTTTTTTTTTTTAGTGTAATGAACTTAGAGACGAAAACAGTCGGAAAAAAAACGGAAATTTTCCGAAAAAAACGGGAAAAAACCGTTTTTTCCGATGCAGTTAACTTCCACTTCGGAAAAATTGAAAAAATGAATTTTTTCAACTTTTCAGGAAGTTTTAATTGAAATGTTCAGCAAAAACAGATTAGAAATTTCTCATACTTAAATTCTTGTGCAATTTCCTCCCCCTACCTTTTTTTATGTTAAAATACTGTCTAAATTTGATAATGAAAGTTGTTGTATAATAATATAATTTGCATATAGATCAAAAAACATTTCATACTTTTCACAAAAAGAAAAAATAATTAAACCAATATCCTTATTGAAGAACTTATTTTCTTTCTTCATAAAATAAACAATCATATTTTTAATCACAGAACTATGTTTCTACTGACTGTGAGAACCAAATGTACGGGTGCGGCAAAAAAAAAAAAAGGGGTAAGCAGTTTTTCATATAAATTTATTAAAAATAAATAAATTAAAAAACACAAAAAATAATAATATGAGAAGACCTTTAGCAATGAATAAATTAATTGGTTTCAAACTGGCTGCCTTTTGAAGTAAATCAAAGGAACAACTGATTGACAATTTTCATTCAAGGGCCGCAAGTCCTTTAATCAATCCTGTTCCCTATAAAGCAATTGGTTTAGAGAGTCCAAACTTATGTGTAGGTTAGGGTAGACCTTTGACTCTAAAACAGGCCATACAATGTAACAAATGTGATTGAGGTTTAGCGAGTACACTGTAAAAACGATTCAGAAACGTTCCTAGAAAATAATGGGCAGCTGATATGCCCAATTTCTTCCAGTAACAAATCTTACAAAAACCAGGAACTTTTTCGACTAAAATTCTGTAATCTTTCTGAAATTATCCTGGAAACCTCCTGAAACATTCAGAAATCTTCCTGTTTAAAGCCAGTCCTGTTTATGAAACTTTAGAATATGATTAACAGCTTGGAACTTTCCTGCATTTTCAGGAAAGCTCCAAAAGCGGTATTGTTAACACGGCCAAAGCTAAGACAGAATTGCAAGCAAGTATCAAGAATTTTACTCGCCGGCAATTGTAGCAAAGCCATGTTGTCCATTAACTGATTTTCGCCCTTTAGACGCTTTATCAGTCTAGACCAGCCACAGTCAAACTGAAGCCGATACACTTTATAAACACGCTAAGTTAATCTTGAAACTGGGAGCTAAAAATATTTTTTACGGCACAAAGAAGTCTGAATTTGTGCCACTTGTAGCAATTCAGGAAACTTTTTTACGATGATACTTGATTTTTCTAGGAAGTGTATAAAAACCACTGAAATCCCGGAGCGTTACACGGAAATCTTGTCTTTTTGACCGTATGAACTGGTGTGGAGTCAAATTGAGATGTCTAGTCTACATTGCTGTGCTGGAGCGCTGTTAGGTTCACAGAAGTACAACAGCTTCTAAAATGTCTTTCTGGTACACTTTTTGATTCATTTTATGGCCCTCATCCACAAAAAAAAAAAAAAAAATGTTGCTTGTGCTGATTCCATCACAGACAAAGCCTGACTTCGGATTTTGCCGATGTTTTCCTGAAATGTTCACTGTTCGTTTTTGTACACTTTCCGTACACCGACTATAATTTTTAAGCCACTTGAAGTGGCATACCGCATCAAATACGTTTTGTCGAGGCACAACAAGCAAACGAACTGTCATTCTACTTGGTTAAACAACTTTTTAAATAGCAGATCTTTTGCTTAAAATTGTAAGAAAATCGAAAAACAATACATAAACTAGGATATATATTGTAAATTATTTTCTAATAAAGTGAGAAACAAAAATAAATAAGACTCATTAAAATGAAATTACTTTACTTCCATTCGATGATGCAATCTTTGTCTTTTTTTTTTTTTTTTTTGCCGCACCCTGTATACTACCGTGCTAAGCACAAAAGTGGAATCTGCATTTGAACTCAAGCAGGGAGAATGTGTTTTAAAGTTTGGCTCTTCCATATAGTTGATTCCGATGTCTTTGTTTTTTCAGAATTTATTAAAAAATTAGCTGCGTTGCCTGGCTTTGCACGATCTACTTTGAAAATAAAAGTTATGTAAAGTGACGCGTGTTCAACACTCAGGAATGAACAAAAAAAAACAGTAACATTTGGCGTCAGATTGCGGAAAAATAACTAAAAAGTTAACATTTTAAATCCTCCGATTACAGGAGAGGTCTTTAAAACAAAACCTAGAATTTTATTTGCTCATATTCGAGACGAAAAATGGCAACAGATCTTTTGTCTCAATGATTTTCTTCACACTATAAATTTTAATAAAAGCATTGTTGCGGAAAGTTAAGATGAGCACTGAATAATAATTTGAATGGAGGAAAGCCTATGAAAAATAGGGATTTTATGTAGAAATCTAAATATCATAATTAATAGTTTTTAATTGATATCTCCGTTAATTATTATCGGAAGAGTATGTCAAATAGCCAAACATAAAGACGGGAAGATTACGAATCCATCGATACCTGGTTTGATGGTCAGTTCACTGTCGTTCGGGAAAAGAACTTAGATACATAGGTACATACGCTTAGTTTTTAATTGTATAAGATAGATGCAATGACCCAAAAACATTTTATTTATTAAGTAAAATACGAAATAGAGAAAACCTTGGTGACAATAACTCAGTTTTGTTAAATAGTGTAAGTATGACTTCTTTTACTGTTGTGCTTGGCACGACCGTATGAATAAACTAAAAATCCAGCTTAAGTTCTGGTTCAGCGTTAGAAATCATTATGCAGTTTTGGTTTGGGGTTTTTGTTGGAAATTAAAAAAACCAATTTAGTTTTGATTTGGACTTACACTGGATTGATAAAAATCAGAACTCAATAGCTTTCATTTTTAGACAGTAAAATTACATCGTAAAGACGGGGAATAATACTTAATTTTCTTTTGAACATTATCAATCATGTTTAAAAATCAAAAATTACAATTATTATATCAAGTTTCGAAGGCGATTTAAAATGGAAAATGCAATGGTTGTGATTAGTCACACATTACTGAATATTATTGGTTGAACGAGGATTTGACTTGTTTCTGGTGTTTGACCAAGAAATCTCTCAGTTATAAAACAAAAAGATTTTTTCTTCTAGTTAAACTTAATTTATGTCTATTTCTGTCAGCAGAAAAGGAAGATGTGTGGATTGCATACATTTTTTAATGCTTAACCCTTCATATGTTACAAGAAATATAGAGATATTAAGAAACCCTATTTTTATTCATAAAAAAAATCAATTTTTCCATTTTTTCCAAATTTTCCCGAAAAAACCGGTAAAAATATTTTTCCACCACTTCAAAATTTCCGGAAATTTTACATCTCTGAATGAACTACAACTTATTCATCGATTGTAGTAAGTGCACCAATACTGTGACCAATTGTTTCAACTAATTCACCAAGTTAAACATCAGTGCCTGCTCTGTCCTTCTCTGGCATTCTTTTCATTGTTATTTTTCGTCCTTATTTCTTTTGTGTGTGTGATTTCAATTTTTTCATAAAATTCTGAACATCCTTCTGGTTACACGGGCAAACCTTCCATTCTTTAAATCTTGATTGTTTTTCGTTTTCATGCCAAAGTTCGGGTGCATATCCACTCTTTTAGTCACTGGAAGAATAAGAATAAGAATAAGATGGAGCGAGAATAAATCTTTTATTTTCAAACCGATTAATTTTTTTAAATGTCCGATTTTTCAAAAAAGGCGTGGTCTTTATGACGACACAAGTGATGATTTTCAGCACACACTCCACTGGCGCGCTTTACGCTTGCTTTCTACCGCGCTTCCATTTTATGATAATTCAGAAGTGAATTAAATCGTCACCTCAAAACAACCGTAAGACACCTGGTCCCAGGAATAACAGTAAAATATCCTACTGTAGCTCTGAGTTGACGAAATATTGCGCTCTACGCTTGCTATCAACCATATCGTTGCCAGTTCATGTGCTTAAAGAAGCGAATTAAATGTAGCGATCTGTGCTAATGGCATCAGTGGATGGCATTTAATCACTCGTGATGTCATGCGCAGAAGCGTGAAAGAGAAAATTGAATCTCACCAACGATTAAATATTTTTTTAATGTTAAACTTTGTCAAATTATTTTTAAAAAAAATGGTCATATCCTATGTTTTTCAGCATGATCTTTCAAAAAAAAATTCTTTCAAAATTTCGGAAACGACCCCATTACGACAAATAAGATTGCTTCATAGTTTCCTTCTAAGACCTGTTCCGCGTGCTTTAATGGTGATACTAGTACGAAATACAAACATACAATCCTTTCTTACAGCATATATGGCATTTTCGACAGTGGGAAATGAAGCATGAACCATTCTTTTCTGTTTCAAAATATTTTTTCTTACTTTTTTGAGAGCTATAATCTGTAACAAATACTACATAATAAACTACAAAATGTGTTTTAAGTTTGCCAATATCTCTAGAGTTGATTTATTTTTTACTTTTTTTTAAATTTAAACAACTAAGAAATCTGAACAAGTTTAAAGCTCTTTCATAAAAAATATTAAGTTTATAAACATTATAATTACATTTTTTGTAATTACAATGCAGGTAAAAATAAATAATTAACTGTTATTTTGAAACATACTTACAGTTACGTTTATAAAAAATTGTAATTATTTTAAGAATTTGTAAGAAAATTTCGAAAATTTTCCAAAAATGCTGAAAAAAATTTGTTTACTTAATTTTAATTAAATGCCGTAAAAAAATCTTATTCATTTTCTCTTAGTATATGTACTGAACATTAAAAGTATATGTTGTGAACATAAAAAAAATTTCGAAGCTCATTGAAGCTGCGTTTGTAATGCCATTGGAAAATTTATTACAGAATTACTTTAAGACTAGACAATAAACTTTTAAAACATTGTCATTATGACAGGCAATATCCAGCGTTAATAGCACTGAATATTTCCTGTTATTCCACGGCCACAAAGGTACTTATTTATTGCTTCATTGTCATTATTGTTAACATTTTGATATACGAGGGAGGTTTAAAAAGTAAGTACCGTTTTGAAATAAAAAAAAGAACAAGTACAGATTTAACAAAGAAATTCACTGCGCAAAATTATACCAGTCTTATGCTATTTTTGAAACTACTCCCGCGATTTTCCAAGTATTTGTGATATCGTGGTACAGGTTTTTGTATACCTATTCCTAGAAAGTTGCCGCCTATGTAGTCAGCTATGGGGTAATTTGCTCTGAGCTAATTCTTGATGTTTTGCCATAGATTGCCAAGGAAAGACTTTAGATGCCAAAACAAATGAAAGTAGCAGCGAGCGAGGTCGAGGCAGTCTGGAGAATGTTAAAAAATGTCCCAGTCAAAGAAAGTCCTGTAAGAGTTCTCATGTTGACTACACAGGCGGCAACTTTCTACGAATCAGTATACAAAAACTTGCACTACGCTATGACAAATGCTTTCAAAAATCACGGGAGCAATGTCGAAAAATAGCGTAAGATTGGTAAATTTTTGTGCAATAAATTTCTTTGCTCTATCGATTCGATTCCGAGTCTCAACTGACTACAACTGTATTTTTGTCGAGGACTGCATACTAAGTGCCTTGCCTCCATTATTTTATATACCAATAGATGGCAGCACCATCACCGGATCGAACAGTTAATGAGAATTTAGAACTAGATCAGGTGCTAATAGCTACCTGGTGCTACCACCCCCAGAGGTATCGTTTCACTTGGAGGACATTAAGACCACGAGCATATTTAACGTCGCCCAGTCCCCTTTAATGACGACGGTGGATCTTCGACCATCGAGGTTCGAACTCAGGACTCTCCGGCCCTGAATCCGACACTCTACCGATTGGGCTACCACGGCCCCTTTGCTCTATCTGTAATTCTTTTTTTTTTTAATTTTTAAACGGTACTTACTTTTAAAACATCCCTCATATCTTTTAGTAACCAATATAAAGAGTCTACAAAGTCTTACATAAATAAGAGATTTTCAGGCGTGTCAATTCGTCTAAAATCTTCTTTCAAAAATATGCATCTTAAGTTTTAAACTTTTATCTTTGAACGATCCGCTACGTACGCAAATTTGATTATAGCGATAACTATGGTCGAAGGGTGCATTTTAATAAATCATAAATTTGGTTTGAAAGAAAAAAAGCTTCTTGGCCCATTTTACTAGGTTTTTAAGTAGTTTAAAACCAACTTAACATGAAAGAAGTCTGTTGGTCTACTTTTTGTTTTTGATCAAAAATATATTATCCTGTTTTTTTTTAGTCAATAAAAACGGTAAAAAACTAGGGAAGTTATAATCTGCTTCTAAATATGATGTCCATCGATGAATGTAGAAAAATTCATCCATCAAAGTTTACTTGAAATTTTAACGCCTTTAAAATTATAAAGGGATTGGAATTTAAAAAAAAATTCTTTTCAGTAATATAGTGCTATTTAAGTTAGAAAGTTTTCAAAACACTTGAAACAACTTTTCTCACAAACGGAAAGTATATTAAAAAGAGCTTCGTTCCTCCATTTTTATATTAAATTGAAAGAGGATTTCCGTTTTTTGGTTTACAAATCTGAAACTCAGCATTAAAAAAGTTTTTCGAGACAAGTGAAAAACTTTATTCACATTATATATTTTTTCCATATGTATGTAAATCTCAAAGAGTTTCTGGTTTTCCTTTCAAACCTGCTTCAACGGTTTCGGGAATCTTTAGAAGTTTCCTTTTATTATTTCAGTCGAGAAAAACATTTTCGGAAAAAAAACCTTAAATATAATATTTCTTCAAGAAAAAACAATTTTAAGCAATTCAACGCGTCTTCCTTCTGCTTATTTTTTTAAGAAAAACGTATATCTCTTTCTATTGACATATGGATCGATTAAAACTGATTTTAATAACATTTTCAGAGAAATTTTTGTCATCAAGCTAATACTTAAGAGATAATGATTGTAACAGAAAATATACAACGTTGTTTAGCACAAACGAGCAGATTACCAAATACACGTGTTTCGGGGTTTCCAGGAACCCCTTTTTCAATTTAAAGGTGTAAACTTTTGGATGTTAATACATTCGATAAAAGCTTTTACCGGATGTAGATACCGGAAAGTTTTTACCAAAATTATAACGATTTATTTTTTCATTAAATAATTACGTATTTATGTTTGTTATATTTATTTCTTATTAAATGTTGAATGCGGATTTTCCTATTTTCAGGACTGGTTCTAGTTTGGATGGTCAAAAATTCGGATAATCGGACAGAAAACTTAAACGACATTCCTGATTATGTTAAGACGGCAGAAATTGTAATTTTTTTAAGCGGTTGTTAAAACTATAGTAAATTCAAAAGAAAAAATAACTCGTAATAAATATCGATAATTTATGACTAATGTAGGAGCGGAAAACGCAAAATGGATGACTGAAATAAGAATATAATTTCTATTTTTTTGGTATTCGTATGTATTTGTAAATGAACCGTTTATATCAAAAACCTACTAAACGCCATAATTTCTAGTTTCAGGAGAAAAAATGTATTATGATCTTAAGTAGCTCAATGGGAATTTTACGAATTTGACTAAAAGAAATACTATACCTATATATATATCCATTTTAGTTTAAAGTATTGTAATCTTAGTCGAAAAATGTTGATAAGGTGGATTTTTGAGCAATCACGATTGCTTATTGTTCTCATTTGACCGTTTTTGGTGTCCGTGCCTTTTTCAACTTGGACCAGAAGCCTCTGCAGCACCACCGCCCACCGTCCTCTGCTGGCGGCGCGGCGCGGCTGCTCCGGTTTTGAGCTAACCACTTCTCCTAGTCGGAGGCGTCCATGTCCTACACACACGCACGTTTACACATATACACACACACGACTTCACACACATACTCTCACACACGCCTACGTGCATACACACAGGTCTACGCACACACACAACTATGCACACGTAACCACCCAGGAGGAGAGGCAGGCTTGGGGGGGGGGGACAGGAGCCGTTTCTAGAAACAATAACTCCAATGAGTAGGGTCCTGTCTCAGTTCGTGATTGCGAAAAACATAATTTGAATTCAAAATTTCAGAATTCAAATTAATTTTCTTTTTTTTTGAAATTTTAGAACTTGGCGTTTGGTTGGTTTTTGATTTTAACAGTTCATTTGGTTGTTTTTTTTAAGTGTCACATGTAAAATTTTAATCACCTGTTTTGCGTAAGCTTTTATGCAGCTGTATTTTTATTGCCATATATTTTAAACAAAACGCCCGGAAATTGTGTTTCTAATAGTAGCATATTGATTTATTTTGACTCACCAAACAAGAATGAAAATATTTATCAATTAGAACTCACTTAGTTACTTTTCATTTCAAAATTTTCCCTATTAAATTATATTCTTCAATCTACAATCCTCTAGCAGGCAGTTACAGAGTGTCCTAAAAAAAGACTGACTGCTTGCAAAAATTTATATTTGGAAAGCGGTTAATGATAAAAAATAAATTCTTACAGAAAATTCATGTGGTGGGTCGTTAATTTTTCCCCCACCGAGTTCCAAATTTTAGTCCAAAAATTTTTTACTAGATGGCGCTAAAGATAGTAAACCTATAAGTCAAAAACGAAGAATTGAAATTCATCGAATTTTGCTTCGATTGCGCCATATGATTGAAGCCGACGGTCATCATTTTGAAAAATTGTTACGTAATTTTGTTCCTTAAAAACATTTTTCAAAAACTATGACGTAGTAATCAATCTTTCTTTCATTCATGCGCTTACTATCTGAAGCGCAACCTATTGGAAAATCTTTGAACTAAAATTCGCAACTTTGGAGGGAAAAAACTTACGGCCCGCCACATGAATTTTCTGCAAGAATTATATTTTTATCACTAACTGTTTTCTTTCATTAAATGTTTTAAAACAGTCAGTCTTTTTCAGGACATCCTATAAGTGAAATGCTACATTAGCGCAATACGTCATCACCCCCTTCTTTTAAATTTATCTTAGAAATTGAAAGTCCCTGAATTTATTTTAAACATGCTAAAATTTACTTGTTTTCTGCTTAATGGAGAACATTAATAAAACAAATCTTCCGTCGATATTCCTATCTTTCATTGAACACAAAAACAAATTAAATGACTTTCCATTTTTAATCTACTCTTACATTAAATTCCAGAAAGAAACCCTTTTTTTTTCTTTTTTTCATTTACAAGAACATTTTTGAAACTTGTTTAAGAAGTTAAATATACTTCTTAAGGATATTCAGCAAAGCTATCTTCTGTTTTAATGTTTTCCATATGTATGCAAATGCAAAGAAAGGTTTTGTTTCAGGCCCGAAATAACTTTCGAAAAATAATATAATAGAGCATTTATAAAAAGTTAAGTCTTAAGGTCTGCGAAGATTTTTTTTTATTTTTCCGTTCTTTAATTAGGATTTAAACAACAAAAAATATCTTTATATAAATGCAGAATTCTTGATAGAAGTTTTGTTGAGAAGAAAAAGTTTAAAAAGTCATACACACACACATCCCCTTTTTTTTAACTGTTAAGTAGATAGCGTGATTTTTTCACTTTAAATATGTATATCTTAGTTTGTGTTCAGGAATCTAATTTTAGCTTTAGTATGAATTATTTAAAAAAAAATTTAGCTATTTAATTTTTTAGGATTAAGTTAAGATTCTTGACATAACTAATACATGTATAACTGGATTATGGCCGACTAATTTTTAACACTGTTCGTTTCTCCGGGGCCACATGAGGAAGATTGTATTCCATGCCAGCAAAAAATAAGTTTTTTTTTCTTTTCGAGTAGGATTTAACTTTATGTTTTGAAAGTTCTAGAAATTTGAATAAAATTTTAGGATTATAGTTTAGTTCCGTAACAATTCTGCTTTTTGTCAATACTTTTTTGTTCTATAGAGAATCCTTATATATAT
Source organism: Uloborus diversus (assembly GCF_026930045.1). Taxonomy (NCBI): domain Eukaryota; kingdom Metazoa; phylum Arthropoda; class Arachnida; order Araneae; family Uloboridae; genus Uloborus; species Uloborus diversus. Next base: position 153,452,812 of record NC_072738.1, on the reverse strand, counting down.
ATATAATAGCCAATGATCGAGTAACCCGCGAGTTTCAATAACGAAACTCGCGCCACAGCATGATAGTTTGATAATGTGTTTTGGTAATGTTTAACATGCAGAGAAAGGCTTTATTGTGAAAAGGCAGAATTTGATCCGGTAACTTAAATCTTTTGATGGTACGACTGTGTCATTTCAGGGAAATGAAGAAACGAAAAAATGGTCAACACAATGAACGCTACTTACTGGAGTTTAGGGCTTAATCCACTGGAGTTAGAGTTACAATTTCAACTATCACAATATCACTTAACAGGCAATGGCTTCGCTCAAATGTAGAAGCAATTTTCACCCGTCATACCTTGACGGGCGATTTTCTAACACTCATAGAAATAAAAACCATTGGGTAGCATTTTTTTTAGTCCAGTACAAATTCTGCTATTGGACAATAATATTTTGTTCTATAGAGAATACTCACAGATATATAAACCATTGGGCAGGGATGGTTTTCGATCAGCAACCAAGCAGCAGGGTTGGCCGGATTGGACCCAATTGGGTTGGACCCAATGGTTTTTTTTGAAAAAACCCATTTAAAAAAACCCATTATTTTGCCCACTTTTGGGTTTTTTTAAATTTTCTGAGAATTTTTTAAAAAATTAATTAATTTAAACACTTTTACAATTTAAACTCCTTTTTTAATTGTTCTTCACCACAGACATAAAAATGAATTTTGAACTTTAATAGCATTTCTTAACTCTTAACGGCATTAAAAAAATACTTCAAATATTTTAAATAATTATATTAAACTTTTTTCTTTAACTGGTCAAAAATAACTCAAATTATCTTGACTAAATCCTGTCACATCTGATTTTCTCAATATTTATAGATTGTACCTACTCGAGCTAAAAGCTAAAAAGCTTTCATGTGAATTATTTTCTGCAAACCAACACGTCACAAATCTCGAATAAACAAGGTATATTTTTTAGAAATTAACAGGTTTTACAAACGATCGGACAGAAAACAGAATAGGATATACAGTATTTTCATTATCTTATGAAAAAGTTTAATATTTCTTATTCTGTACATAGAAATAGAAAAACGGGCAACATAAAATTCAAAGAAATGTCTTGATTAAGCTGGAATTCAGTAAAAAGGGATTTAAACTACGTGAGGTTCTATAGTAGTTTTGCATAATAAAATGAAATACAATAAAGTAAAATGCAAAAAAAAAAAGTAGTAATTAAAAGCGAACAAACAAACAATAGATTTATCACTCGAGAAGTAACTTTGCCTTAACTGTTGGTAATCATGGAAACTAAAAAATCTGAAATCTTTGTAGTCTTTTTTACTTTTCTTCAGAAAATGCTGAATTTTCCAGCTTTTTTTACCCAAAGACATTTTTGTTCTTTGTCCATATACTTACGCTACAATATGCTACAAGTACCCTACATTTTCCCTAAAAAAAGACAAAAAAAAAAACCACATTTCTTTTAAAAAAACCCAGCTTTAGTTGGGTTTTTTTGGGTTTTATTTTAAAAAACCCAAAAAACCCTGGGTCCATGGGCTTTTTTAAAAAAACCCGGGTTTTTGCCAACCCTGCCAAGCAGTGCTCTGGATTTCAAGATCTTCTTGCTGTCAATACAAATTAATGACATATGTTTTCGCCAATTTTCACTCGGTCCAATACTAATAATTTTGCTGATATTAAATTTAGTTGGCGAACCAGCTGGTTGCAGTAAGCGCCTGATATTAATTTAAAAATAAACTACATAGAATGATAAGAAATAACTTGGACACGCATGATACATGAAAATTTTTAATGCTAATGAAAATCTTACAACCAAATTTCATAGGGTCTGGTGGGGTAAAGTGGTCATAAAATCGTAGGTTTTCAACTTAGGTGGATAACAAATGCAACAAATTCTTTAAACACTTCAACTTTTTTTTGTTGTTATTTTACATTGCATTATCAAAGAACACGGTACATTGAATTTTAGGAAGAAAAATATTGATTTTAGTAGTTTTATAGAACTTTCTTTTCCCTATGTTTTTATGACCACTTTACCCCATGGGGTGGGGGAAAGTGGTCATAGCATGGGGTAAAGTGGTCATAGTTAAAAATAGTAGCAAAACCATTATAAAGAACCCTAATACTTGTATATTTCAGTTGTTTTTATAATTACAAGTATATTCACGAGTACATGCGTGTGTACACGAATATATACTTGTCGTGTTATACACGAGTAAACACGTTCCTATAAGAGTAGATACATGTATACATCAGATACATGCATGCACGTGCCTACTCAAGTATATACGTGTATATACGAGTATATAGCATGTATACTTGATTACCTACAGGAGTGTATACCTGTCCACATGAGAACATACGTATCACATGTATATGCGTGTCACGTATATGTACGTGTCACGTGTATATACGAGTATATACGCGTATAAACGAACATCATATGCGCGCATGCACTTGTATCTCGAGAAAATACGTGCATACTTGAGTATAAATGTGTATAGTAGACGTATATACGCTTATATAAGTGTACATGCATACATATACGGGTATACACGAGTTAATTCGTGGATGCATCCAGTGCGTCTTTGTACGTGTCTACTCACATATATATAATACGGAAGCACAAGTATATACACATGTACACGTGTACACACGATTATATACCTGTATAGACGTATATACGTACATTAACGTGTATACCCCAGAACATGTATGTATACAAGAGAATATACGCTTATATACATGTCGGCCTACAGAGTGAATCTAAGCTCTTGGGCAAAAATCAAAGGGGTGTGAGAGGGGAGGATAGAAAGATAAAAGGAAAAAAGATAAGAAGCAAAGAATCATAAGGAAGTTATAATCACTGACGGACTACATGCACACATAGCCAAGGGGTAAAGCAGGGCACAAATTTGTTGCACAAAGATGATTTTACCTAACATTTTAGTTTTTAAGAAATATTTAGAGCAGTTGTTGAAAGTTACGGTCCGTAGCAGCTCTAATACACACATCGCAACAAAGGCGCAGCGACTGATGAAAGTTTTTCAAAAGTCTCGTTATTGCAACAGAGAGGGGTCTGTGAATGCGACGCACGATGTTTTTCAGCTAAAGGCCGTAAATTTCATCAATCGATTTAAAACTTTCTTAAGTGTGTAAAATTGTATTTGTGTAATATATATATATATATATATATATATATATATTTAATATATATATATATATTTGTGACTTTTTTTGCATCCATCAATTTCTCACTTTGCGTGCATGTAGCGCGGTCAGCATTGTGTTTGAGACCATATGTTCCTTATTAACTCTTCCTTCTTCTCCTCTCCTCTAACACCTTTTATCAATTTGCTCAGGAATGTCTACTCGAGTACGTACGCGTATATAAGTGTCTACCTGAGTATATAAGTGTTCTTATATATATACGAGTATAAGCGAGCATATACGTGTATAGTAGAATGCATAGCTGTGTGGATAAAAAATACTTGCAGATACCCGTATATGTATTTATTGGCGCATTTATGTGAATACGTCTATGTACATGTCTACACGAGTATATATGCGTATATATACGCATATACTCGTATATTTAACCCCGTTTACTGTAAAAACAATACATGTTGAGTAAAATTAATATTTAATTTGTATCTGCCTTGTACCTAAAGATTAAGTGACATTAGAAGAACACTATTCTTTAAGCCTAATATTATGACCACTTTACCCCATCTTACTTAACTTGTTCTAAAAAATTATCTAAAATAGATTCAGCTAACTGCTAATGAGTAAGAGTTCTTGAGAAATGTAGGAAGCTTCCTGTACAGTCAATCTGTTCCTAATTCTAACAAACAAAATTTCCCAATTATGTTAAAATAGGTGTTTAGATTTTAAAATTTTTCATGTTCACGCAAAATATTTTTTTTTACCAAATAAAATTTTTCCAGTTATAAAATTTTGTATTCAAAATGTAGTTTCTAACTGCCTTACTCTAAAATAAAAGTTTCACATTCATTCGAATGTTTATTTCCAAGCTATAGCCATTTATTTGACGTATGACCTCTTTACCCCATTGACCACTTTCCCCCACCAGACCCTAATAAATATAAGATTTGTTTTCGTCTAATATACTTGCAAATTTTCAAAGAGGCTACCTTTAGCCTTAGTACAGAGCTTTAAACGTCTCACTAAATTTTCGGCTATTCGCTACTCCAGAGCTCGAATACGCTACCTTGCGGTGATTAACAATACTAAAGAAAAAGATAAAACATTCCGTTCCACGTGTTTTCTTTGGAGAAAACTACAGGCTTCAGAGAAGTTATGGTGTAATGTAATTTCAGAGGAATAGAAGAGAAAGTTTCCCACAAGCACGATGAAATATTACTGTCATTCATTAAGCTTCAAAGCAAGTTATAAGTTACGGTATCTGCTTGTTTTACCTTTTTCATCCGCCATTAGACAGTGGCTGCAGCGTCCCCTATAGTTCATTAGAGTTGCGAATTGGCTGACACTCACTTTCTGATATTTTGGCCGTTGCATAAAGGATTTCTCCAGGTATGCCATAGTTCTATGAGATTTAGCACACACCCATATCTCCAAGATGGACCAAACAGAATAATCAGTTCGATTATAATCTAGGGAATACAGTTACCATTCTTTAGCTCGAATTTAGTCCGGAAAATGTGACTTTTTTCAATCTTCAGTGACTTTAGCTCTGTGTACATCCTGTTGGATGGCACATATTTTGTTTCCAAAGAACTTTTGAGACCAAGGTAAGACAACATCTTCCAAAATGAATCTGCGAATGTTTCTTGATTAATCTTTATAATATCTTATCCCTTGATCATTAAAACAAAGTTGTGTTTTCCCACTAGCACATTTCAATCCCCAAACCATTACAGATTAAGGTCATTGACGCTGTTTAACAATGCAAGAAGGTCTTGGAGATAAGAGTGTGAGCTAATCCTCATATAACTATGTCATCCCTAAGGGAAAAACGAGCTGATGTGTGCATCACATGACTTCCTTTTACTCCAGTTTTAATGTCATTTTCCCATTATTGGCAATTTTAATATGATTCAATAGTTTACTCTCTAAATATCACCAACAGTGGCCAAACTGAAACATTAAAAAAAAAAAAAAAAACACCAAATTTGTCGCTAACTTGGCAACAAAACTTTTCGACCAAAAGACTGGCGATATATCGCCAAGTGTCCGCCAAACTATAACACCATTTGAGTATACATCGAAATTAACAATGATTTCCCCCCCAAAAAGGGGCAAAAGACCCCTTTAGAAACACCCGAATGTAACCAAAACTAGACCCGACTGGGAGTCTACGTACCAAATTTCAACTTTCTAAGATATACTGTTCTTGAGTTATGCGACATACATACGCACATTCATTCATACATACGGACGTCACGAGAAAAGTCGTTGTAATTAACTCAGGGAATGTCAAAATGGATATTTCGATTGTTTATACGTTCTTAGGCACTTATCCGCGTGTGGTCGGGTTGAAAAAAAAATTCAACGTTAATTCGGAGGTAAGCAAAATGGAAATTAAGGCCGAATTTTGAGTGAAAATTTTTTCGCGAAGACAATACTTCCTTTTTTGTAAAAGGAAGTAAAAAAATGTAAAGGTTGATTGATTCAAAGTCGACTCGTTTTCTTTTTGCAGTCGGTCCTTTCTCGAGTTCTTTAGGAAAACCTGATATAAAATAGGAGGCTAAAGTTTTACTAGTAATATTTTGAGATTGCAACTGTTGAGACCCTAGTCTTTTTCTTCTTCAATTTTTCTTTTTATACTTTATTTTTTCATTCACTGCTTACAGGCTGTAGCGAAATAGATTGACTGTTTTCAAAAATTTATAACAATAAAACGGTTAATGATGAAAAATAAATTCTTGTAGAAAATTCATGTGGTGGGTCACTTGTGTAGTTAAATTTTATTGGAAAAAATGGTATGTTTCTCTTTAAATTCGTGTATCAACTGAGGCAGTGAGAAGCAGAGAGATGTAAGTGTACTGTTTAAAATTTTCGAGTAAATCGCGTTTAAATTTCAGATCCTATTGGCTTTCATTAAAAAAAAGAAATCCAAGTCATGTTGTACATCAGCACCTACTAGGGCTACAAGTACTATTTCATGCCCAGAAGAAGATGAGAGAATCTCCTGCCATTTGTTCTGGTTACCTCCAAATTTTTCATTTCAGCCCTTACATTCCGTTGCTTCTCACCACCTCAATTTATGTGCAGCAGTTTCCAAAGTGTGTTTTATGAAACGGGCCCGAGTATTTGTTCTCACCCATTCATTACCAATATTAAGTAAGCTTAATTACATTTGCGTGTGTTTTATTGCTTCATAAATTCCTGCCGACTACTTTAAAGCACCCCGCAATTTGTATCTTCAGTGAGCTTTTAAATGTGTTTTTTGAAATAAGGAGCGACTCTCCCTTTTTTAAATCAAAACAGCGCAATCTTATATCAAATTGTGAAACGAACCATCACTTAAAACGTTATTACTGTAGATACTCTTTTGTGGCAGCACACATGTTAAATATATAAAATGTACTGCTTTAAAGCATTACAACTAAACTGTAGAAACGATTCAGAAACGTTTCTGGGGAATGATGGGCAGCTGATGTGCCCAAATTCTGCCAGTAACATGTCTTGGAAAAACCAGGAGCGTTTTCCGATAAAACTCTGTAACCTTCCTGAAATTAACCTGGAAGCCTCCATAAAAATTCAGAAACCTTCCTGTTTGAATTCAGTCGCGTTTCTACAACTTGAGAGTAAACTTAGGTAGGTATAATTAATAGCTAGGCACACCTTCCTAATTCATTCAGAAAGTTCCTTATTGCAAACATGACCAAAGCTAAGCCAGAATTGCAAGTAAGCATCAAGAACTTTACTCGCCTGCAATTCTTGCAAAGCAACGTAGTCCATACTTTTTCGTTCCCTTTGGGCGCTTTATCAGCACGGACGGGCCATAATCAAACTGAAGCCGATACACTTTATAAATATGCTCAGTTTATCCTTAAACTGGGAACTAAAAATATGTTTCACAGCAGTGAGAAGTCTGCATTCGTGCATTTTGTAACAATTCAGGAAACATTTTGACAATGATACTTGATTTTTCTAGGAAGTGGATAAAAACCATTGAAATCCCGAAACATTACACGGAAATACTCAGCAACGTTTCGGAATTTTTTACAACGTATTTTATTTAATAATTGTACAGTTCTGATCACTTTTCGGTAAAAGAAAATAACAAAAGTAGTTTATTTTTCTTTTGAACTTATAAAACAAGTAATTGTGGTCTAAGTTTATGACTTTAGGAATTGTTTTCTTCATTCCTTATCCCTTTGGTTAAGAAAGTAGTCTTCAATCTTTTACCTGAAAATATTATAAACTCATGACAAGTCTAAGTATTAACTGTAATTCATGTTAAATCATGACTTGAAGCTTGCAATCGACATTAAATGTTAAAACAAATTAAAAATCAAAACTATAGAGAAACTCGATAATGTTCGTTGCCATCATTTCCTTTGAGTTAAAAAGAACATGACAGTTTGACTTCTGAGACACTGTTGCATTTTATGATGAATCGATATACGGTCATTAATGTCATCTATCATCGATGTTCCAAAGAATCATCAAGAACTGTCGAAGTTGGAATACATTTTAGCAAAGTTCTTAGAATAAATCCATATTCAAGCTGAAAAGACGTTTTTTGATATCATTTAATGGAGACATATGAACTATGTCATTACCGCTTGAGTTGAAAATATATGAAATCAATAGCTGACAAACACTCTTGTATCATAAATCGATAGTTTCTTTTCAAATGTGAAATAGGTTTATATTGTATCAAAATTAATATTCTCTGCCTCGCAATTGAACGTGTATTTCATTCGAACTGAGATGGAAACCTTGAAAGTTTTAATGAATTATAATTTTGATGCAATGTAATAAGTATGAATGATATGTATATCTCTGGTTTAAACTCTGGTAAAACCAAATGAAAATCTTTAATTAATTTGAATACTGCTTTCAAACCTTCTATTACTAGAAATTAAAACTGACCTTGATGAGGTTGTTATTTATCATCAAAAGAAAAAGTAGTTTTCTAAAACGTTTAAATTACAAAATATTGATTATTAATAACGGGATTTAACTTATACGAGCAGTGGGAAAACTTTATATTTTCATTAGTTATCAGTAGAGCAATTTCTTCACGCTGCAGCGAGCTCTTTGTAAATGGGCTAATGAAAACAAATTCAGTGTGTGTCAATAAAACAAGATTAAATGATTTAAAAGTATTTTCTGCACAAAATTCAAGTTATGTTTCATTTTACTCTTACTATTTATTAGCAAATGGTTGTACCTGGACTTAAACTATTTTTAAGAGAAGTAGAATGCGGTTAAAACTAATAGTAGATGGTGCGACTCAAAATTAGCAAAATTTTGTCTTGCATCACTTTTGAAATCACAGTTGGGTTGTGTTTGCATTTTAAAAGATTTTTTAATAATATTTAATTAAGTTGGTGGAATATTTTACACTCTGACGGTGTTTAATATCTTACTTTATTTATTTGGAGGGATAGTTTACATTTTAACCGAATCTCAAACTTGTTTAATAACTTGCTTCATTCTTAAGTCCTAGAATGAAGCAAAAAAGTAAATTGTTCTACAAAAAAGGAGTTCATATATGTAATTTTCAAAAAGATGGCGGCAAATATTAAGAGCAAATACTATAGCCCTCGCAGCTATGCAGCTTCTTAAAGCGATAAAACCCTCGCCAATGAATCACTATTCCATAAATTAGCCAACATTTCATATAATGATATAGTTTTAAGGATAATAAACATATAGTATGCAAATAAAATTATAAATATGATATTGTACAAATATTTATGTAATATAAGGGATGGAAACTTAGTTTATAAAGCTTAAAATTAAAAACAAATATTGCAAGCACACTGATTGCCAAAGCATATTTCAATGCAGGAAAAGCTTTGAACTTCCTACGCTACCTATTTCTATTCCTTAGTGTCATTAAAACTAGATGAAGTAAATTCTCGTTCTGCACACGGCCGCTTATAGCAATGAATGTAGGGTATAGAATTTTCAACTTCCAAAGATATTTAAAAGGATTTATTTCCTTCAAACTGAATTCAAGCTACCTTTTCGAACAGCAACTGAAATTGACACAAATTTTATGCCGAGTTTGTTTTTTATTCTTTGAAATTGTGCAATTTATGCTTGTAAGAGCTTTTTTTTCTATATAATAAAAAAAGAGTTACGTGAACATTTTTGTGTGTGTGTGTGTGTGCGCGTGGTTCCGCTAATTCTAGGAAATTCTATATCACCGACTGCCTTGGAAATTAATACGAAAGTTCTTCTGACCCAAGAGGGACCAGAGGAGGAGAGGGGCTGCACTACAGAGAGTTTTTTCTTTTTAATTTTATTAGTTATTATTGTTAGTTTGTCTAAATTTCATGATTGACGTTAAAAATTCCTACACTGTAAAAAAAGTTTCGAAACATTACTGGGTGTTTCCGTGTTACGTTTCGGGATTTTAATGGTTTTGATCCACTTCCAGGAAAAATCAAGTATCATGGTCAAAAAGTTTCCTGAATTGCTACAAGTTGCACGAATGCAGACTTTTCACTGTCGTAAAAAATAGTTTTAGCTCCCAGTTTAAAGATTAACTGAGTGTAATTATAAAGTGTATCGGCTTCCGTTCAGCTACGGTCCGTCCATGCTAATTAAACTCCCAAAGGGAGCGAATAAGTATGGACTACGGTGCTTTGCCAGAACTGCAGCCGAGTTGTATTCTCGGTACTTGCAATCCTGGCTTAGTTTTGGCCATGTTTGCAATAATGCTCTTGGAACTTCCTTAATAAATGAGGAAGATGCCAAGTCATTGTCTAATACTTCCTAAGTTTACTCTAATTTTCCAGAGACACGACTGTCTTTTAACGGGAACATTTTTGAATTTTCCTGGACGCTTCCAGGATAATGTCAGGAAGGTTACTGAATTTTAACGGAAAACGTTCTTAGGTTTTGCAAGATATGTCATTGGCAGAAATTGGGCACATCAACTGCTCATTATTTTCCAGGAACGTTTCTGAATCGTTCTTACAGTGCACACTGTAAAAAAATTCCGAAACGTTACTGAGTATTTCCGTGTAACGTGTCGGGATTTCAATGGTTTTTATCCACTTCCTGGAAAAATCAAGTATTATTGTCAAAAAGTTTCTTGAATTGCTACAAGTTGCACGAATGCACACTTTTCACTCGTGTAAAAAATATGCTTAGATCCCAGTTTAAAGCTTAACTTTGCGTATTTATAAAATGAATCGGCTTCAGATTACTTACGGCCTGTCCATGCTAATAAAGCTCCCAAAGGGAGCGAATAAGTATGGACTACGCTGCTTTGCAAGAGTTGCAGGCTTGAAAAATTCTGGTTTAACCTTGGCCATGTTTGCAATATTACTTATGGAACTTTCTTAATAAATCAGGAAGGGGCCAAGAAATTATATTATACCTTCTAAAGTTTACTCTACAGTTTCAGAGACACAACTGGCTTCAAAAGGGAAGATTTCTGAATTTTTAAGGAGGTTTCCGAGATAATTTTAGGAAGGTTACTGAATATTAGCGGAAAACGTTCCTGGTATTTGCCTGGTACGTTTTGGAATTTGAATGGTTTTCTTCCACTTCCTGGAAAAATCAAGTATCATTGTGAAAATGCTTCCTGTATTTGCTACAAGTCGTACGAATGCAGATTTCTTCCTGTTGTGAAAAATATTTTTAGCTCCCAGTTTAAAGATCAAACGGAGCGTATTTATAACGTGTATCGGTTTTAATTCGGTTGCGACTAACCCGGACTGATCAGTCTATGGACTATGTAGCTTTGCTGGAATTGCGAGCAATATTCTGGATACTGACTTTCAATTCTGTGCTAACTTTGGCCATGTTTTCAAAACTACTTTAGGAGCTTTCCCGGCAACGCAGGAAGGTGCGAAGCAATTATATTATACCTACCTAAGTTTATTCTAAAATTCCAGCGATACGAATGGCTGTAAACGGGAAGATTTCTGAATATTTCAGAAGGCCTCTATGATAATTTCAGGAAGGTTACTGAATTTTAACGGAAAACATTCCTGGCTTTTGTAAAATATGTTACTGATAGAAATTGGGCACATCAGCTGCCTATTATTTTCCGGGAACGTTTCTGAATCGTTTCTACAGTGTAGCAAAGGTTGAAATAGACATATGCAGGAAATTTAAATAACGCTGCAGTAGCACTGTTGCACTATTTATTTGCAATTTTCTTTTCCAGTTATATAACAAATTATTTGAGACAGTGAGAAGTAAAGGGATGTGTCAAAATGAAAATTTTTTAGATAGCCAGGAAAAATGCTCGGAGAACATCTCATCTGTTTTGAGGCGCAATATAGTACTAGTAACTCGGGTAGATTCTGTTCTACAACATGATGTAAAAGAAAACAAATCAATGAGAAAATTTACCTGGGATCTGAACTTTAATCGCTTTTTACTCAAAATTTTAAAACGTCCACTTACATTCAAAGTTTGTACTACTTTTGTTGTTATTAGTAGGGGCCAAATAATCTGGAATTTTTAGTTATTGAGATTTTGGCGCAAATTTTGAGCAATTTTCGTTTTATTCTGGCAAGATTGGGGAGGCCAAATGAAATGCAGATACGGAAATAATTTATTATAGTGAGTTTTATTGGTTCTGCACTTGATAGACTCTGTATTTAATATGTCGTGAAAGAGATAGACGATATTCGATCATCAACTGGTCAAAATGGAACTACGTGAAGTTTCTGGTGGTTGGTAAGCTCTATCGAGCAAGTGGCAGTAGCCCCATAGTTATTTGATACACTGTAAAAAAATTCAGAAACATTACTGACTATTTCCGTGTAACCTTTCGGGATTTCAGTAGTTTTTATCCACTTCCTGGAAATATCAAGTATCACTAACAAAAAGTTTCCTGAATTGCTACAAGTTTCACGGCTGCAGACTTCTCTCTGCTGTAAAAAATATGTTTAGCTCCCAGTTTAAAGATTAAATGAGAGTATTTATAAGCTGTATCGGCTTCAATACGTTTATGGCTCGTCCATGCTGATTAAACTCCCAAAGGGAGCGAATCAGTATAGACTACGTAGCTTTGCAAGAATTGCAAGCAAGTGGGATGCTTGATACTTACTTGAAATTCTAGCTTAGCTTTGGCCATGCTTGCAATACTGCTTTTGGTACTGTCTTGATAAATCAGGAAGGTGGCGAAATGTAATGATATCCCTACCAGAGATACAACGGCTTTAATCGGGAAGATTTTTGGATTTTTTAGGAAGGTTACTGAATTTTAGGGGAAAACTTTCCTGGTTTTTGCGAGATATGTTACTGGCAGAAAGTGGGCACATCCGCTGCCTATTATTTTTCAGGAACGTTTCTGAATCGTTTTTACAGTGTATGTTTCAAAAGCCCAAAGTCTACTTTGTTAAATTATACCCCAAAACTAACATTATTGTTACTATTAATCCCATTTATTTTTTTGAAATGATTAAAAATCTTGTCCGAACCACCAATAAAGGAAAGGCAATTCAATAGGTAACTCACTGACATTTGTAAAGCATAGCAGTAAGTATTTTGTAATATGTTACGCAAAATAGGCAAAAGAGCTTTCCTTCTATAATTAAGGCAAACCTTACCTGATAATGTCAAAAAGCTGTAGTTAGGATCAGCGTAACTTTCACATTGATGATAGATTAGGTTTACTCCAACTCTAGAAATTTGTATTCTTTTACTCTGAACTTAAAGGTATAAATGAATTTATTAAATATATTTCAGGTGATATCGAGAAATATTCAAAACCACGACAACTAATAGGTTACTTTCTTTACTGTAAGTCAATTACTATATTTTTAACTCTTTTTTTTTAAAATCATCCATTTCGGGAATTTAATTATACCGTAAAACCCCTCCTAACGGACACCCCTCAAAGGCGGACACCTCTCTTATGCGGACAATTTTTAATTCCTCGGTTCCAAGGCAAACAACATTATTAGACCCCTGCCCTGTGGACACCCCTTTACTGCGGTCAAAAAAAAAAAAAGTTGTCCCGTTAGTGTCCGCATTAGATGGATTTCACTGTACCATTAAATTCAGTTTCAAAAACTCAATAATCCAAGGGAAAGATTCTTATCTGCAATGCATATTTTGCGTTCAATATTGCAAAATACTTACTGTTTTGCTTTTAATACGACAGTCAGTGACCTAAGTTATTGCCCAGCTAATGAAAAAGGAACTGTTAAATGTAAACATATTTAACTTTAGGTTGCGAGTACGGGACATTTAACCAATGTCAAAAAATTCTCATTTAAACATACTTTAACTGAACTTAAAAACAAGAGACATCACAAGGTTAAAACAATAACTATATTTATTATTAACATGTTAAAACATTGCTAAGGTTACACGCGCGTGTCAAGAAAAAAACAAGCAAGCCCTGACCGCTACAATACCGGCAGTTTTCTATTCTATTCTATTCAAGAGTCACAACTGACTTCAACTGTATTTATGTCGAGGTCTGCATACTAGTGCCTTGCCTCCATTATTTTATATACCGATAGATGGCAGCACCATCACCGGATCGAACAGTTAATGAGAATTTAGAACTAGTTCAAGAGCTAATAGCTACCTGGTACTAGCACCCCCAGAGGTATCGTTTCACTTGGAGGACATTGAGACCACGAGCATATTTAACGTCGCCCAGTCCCCTTTAATGACGACGGTGGGTCTTCGACCAGCGGGGATCGAACCCGAGCCCCTCCGGCCCCGAGTCCAATGCCCTACCGATCAGGCTACCACGGCCCTCCGGCAGTTTTACACATTGAAGACATACTGTTGCCACAAAAAGTTAATGTATTAGAAAAAGGTTAATTTGTATTAACAATATTAATCAATAAACAACATGAATAATTCAACAAGGACACAAAACATTGAGAATAATATTCTGCAATTGAAATTTTCTAACTCCAGTTCTAACAGATGCAAACCAAAAGGAAATAGAAAAAGAAAAAAAAAATCATCCTTCACACTTGATCAGAAAAATGTTGCAAAATATTTAAAAGAACGGAGGTAAGACCAAGTTCTTGGAAGTAAAATATATTATTCCTCTTCGTAGACAAAACAAGTTGGAATACCGAAAATATCACAAATTGATGGACAAGGAATGCAGCAATTTTCATTCCAGGGCTCAGAAGATCTAAGAAACGACATTTTAATGCCTCTCGCTCACAAAAGGCTCGAGCAGCAGGTGTTAGAAACTTCTTCTGAAAAGGCGATAGAATATAGAAACCTGCGGAATAGCGATAACAGTCAAAACTTTCAATCGATATCGAACTTATGCGCGTTGCCATTGTTGACAAAATCAATTTCTAAAAGCGCGGAAGCCTCACAATACCGAATATCAGACCTTAATTATCATTTCCCCTCCAGAATATTCGAAAACTTTTGAAAGTAGTCCTTTCTTCCACTAACTCATGGCACCATTTTATTCTATAGAAATACAGAATGCTGAAAAATTAAGTTATGGGAATTGCCCAAGCTTTGAATTATTCCCCAGACATATTGTGCATGAAATTTTAAATATTTTCGATTCTTGGAACACGTAAGTGAATGATTAAGATATTTGTCTGCATTGGAAGAAAAGTAATGGCTGGTGAAAAAAGCTTGGTGGGTATAATTCTGTTAGGGGGCCGTGGTAGCCCGATCGGTAGAGTGTCGGATTCGGGGCCGGAGAGTCCTGAGTTCGAACCTGGATGGTCGAAGATCCACCGTCGTCATTAAAGGGGACTGGGCGACGTTAAATATGCTCGTGGTCTCAATGTCATCCAAGTGAAACGATAACTCTGGGGGTGCTAGCGCCAGGTAGCTATTAGCTCCTGGTCTAGTTCTAAATTCTCAATAACTGTTCGATCCGGTGATGGTGCTGCCATCTATCGGCATAAAAAAATAATGGAGGCAAGGCACTTAGTATGCAGTCCTCGACATAAATATAGTTGTAGTCAGTTGTGACTCGGAATCGAAATCGAAATCGAAAATAATTCGGTTAGGAGCCAAGTTGTGTTGAAGCTACAATTATTCATTACACAAAATGTTGTTAAAACATACTTGCCGTTAAAACCGAATTTTGAAATCATATTCAGTCTTTTATATTTTGTCGATGAGTAATATTAAAATAATTGTGCAATTTAGTCAACATTTCAATGTAGTCAACATAGGAAATTATTGAAATGTATTCAACATAGGAAGTTATTGAAATGTGGTCAACATTTCAATAATTTCCCAAATCTACATTAAATTTGTCAATGTAGTGCAGAATCATTAGGCTTTACTCCACCGAATCAATGCTGAATATCGAATCAAGGAAAATAATGTGGGGGACACATGGACTTCAACGTTAAATGAGTAGCTGCTTATTCTGTGCTTATAAACAAAATGATGATGATATACGTTACACCATAGTCGGACTGGCAGTATTTGGGCAAATTCCCGGTGCGCCGCTCTAAATGGCGCCGGTCAACTGTCGACTGTTTTCTTACGGAAAATATTATTGTATTATTTTTGTCAGTTGAGAAATGAAGGATTGTTCTGCTTGCAATAGAAAATATCGGAAAGGAAAAAAAGCTATCTTTAGACTTCCCGTAATTCATTTCCTTTTACACCCCATGAGGGATCGCTGCCACTTCTTATACTAAAGGAAGTTAAAAGTTTCCACTAGTTGCGATTTTTAGATTGGTTTCACAAAATTTCATTAAAAAAATATTGGAAATGCAATAAATTGAACACATTTTATAACATCTGTGTAACAAACAGATGTCCATCTTATTGCGACCTTTCAATTTTTGAATGTTATGAGTGGAGATAAGAAAACTTTGAAAAAATCTTGTGGAATATTTATTATCTCTCTTAATTGCAACAGCAACTACTGGAGTTATTTTCTTTTAAATGCTATAATGGTGATGTGAAATATCCTGCGTTATCTGAAATAAATCATATACTTGCAAAAGCTCTTTTTCAGTATAATACTTTTAGTATTATACTGAATTCCTAATGACCATTGTAGGAAAATACGCAAAAAGACGTGACGGAGTAGAGATGGTTCTGGTACAGAGGATTTCACTTCCATTCACACCACAAGCAAATGAGCCAAATTTGTTTTTTATTCAACAGCAGGCATCAGCAGGGGAAAATTGCCCCGCATTAGCTGATAAAGATGTAGTACACTGTCAGAGTCTTTGTGCAGTAAACTCACATGAAACATCTTATCCTACACTGTAAAAAAAAATCAAAAACATTACTGACTATTTCCGTGTAACCTTTCGGGATTTCAGTAGTTTTTATCCACTTCCTGGAAACATCAAGTATCACTAACAAAAAGTTTCCTGAATTGCTACAAGTTTCACGGCTGCAGACTTCTCTCTGCTGTAAAAAATATGTTTAGCTCCCAGTTTAAAGATTAATTGAGAGTATTTATAAGGTGTATTGGCTTCATTTCGTTTACGGTTCGTCCATGCTGATTAAACTCCCAAAGGGAGCGAATCAGTATGGACTTCGTAGCTTTGCAAGCAAGTGGGATGCTTGATACTTACTTGCAATTCTAGCTTAGCTTTGGCCATGCTTGCAGTACTGCTTTTGGAACTGTCTTAATAAATCAGGAAGGTGGTGAAATGTAATATTATCCCTACCAGAAATACAACGGCTTTAATCGGTAAGATTTCTGGATTTTTCAGTAAGGTTTCTGAATTTTAGGGGAAAACTTTCCTGGTTTTTGCGAGACATGTTACTGGCAGAAAATGGGCACATCAGCTGCCTATTATTTTCCAGGAACATTTCTGAATCGTTTTTACAGTGTACCATTTTTGTTTCCGAAAGTGCTTCCAGGCCCCGCCCTGTCTATGTCGGAAGATTTCCAAGAGAGTTTTATTGAACTTATTGCTTAGGGTTCTTCTGCAGAACGCCGCGTTTTGAGATTTCCAGTGTTCGCCCAAAATAATGTTTCATTTTAGCTCTTTGACACAAATGACGAGGACCATGTGCGTGTGTTTGCTTTCGTAAAACTTTTCGCAAATGTGTTTTTAAGAAGTGTATTTAAATTTATTATACAACAGCTGCTTGGAAGTACTTTGAAATGTAAGTCAAAAGAATGTATATACGTATAAATACATTAATCGATTCATTGTAATTATTTAATATAATAATTTAATTTGTACTATCTTGTTAACAGAATGCTTTGTTAAGATTGCTAACGATCGATTATTCTCCTTATTCTTCTTCTTACTTATCTCTCTGTTCTGAATCAGATCAGATCCATGAGGTTGTTCGCCTTAGTTAACTTCAAGACAGAAGCAGGTCTCTTCAGTAGATCCTCGCGTGCCAAACCAAAGCAAAAAATCAGATGTTGTGCAGTATCCTCTTCAGTATGACGTTTGGTGCAAATTGGGAAAGTCCTATTACCATGACGACGACGTCATAGTCGATATATAATAATCGATTATCATACCATGATAATCGATTATTCTTGTTGGTGTTGTAAAAACGATCCGTTCACTAACGCTTCGAAAAAAATATATTTATTGCTGTTTGTAATTTTACACAGAAGGGTGCAGTGGTGTTCTCGGGGGTGGGTTGACAAAGCTGCAGCCCCTAAAATTAATTTCTGTGTAAGTAACTGGAACATGCAACATGATATTTATTTAACTTCTTTTCTTTGGCTGGTACCCATTTTCAATTTGGAAACATCGAATATTCTTTACTTATTTCATAACTCTAGGTTAAAAAATGAGAACGAAATTGCAAAACAGCATCAAATTAGGAGTCTTGTGATTAAACTAAATAATAAAATATGCTAACTAGTTAATACTATCTATTTTCATCTGATTGGATTTTTGTTTTTGTATTTTTCATGTTACATCTAATAGTACTAAAAGTATTATACTGAAAAAGAGCTTTTGCAAGTATATGATTTATTTCAGCTAACGCAGGATATTTCACATCACCATTATAGCATTTAAAAGAAAATAACTCCAGTAGTTGCTGTTGCAATTTCATAACATTCAAAAATTGAAAGATCGCAATAGGATGGACATCTGTTTGTTACACAGATGTTATAAAAAGTGCTCAATTTATTGCATTTCCAATATTTTTTCAATGAAATTTTGTGAAACCACTCTAAAATCGCAACTAGTGGAAACTTTTAACTCCCTTGAATTTTTAAGGATGTATGCATCTTAGGCTGATTACAATAAAGTACGGAGTGAAAGTTTCTTAAAAGGAATCAATATTTCAATGTCTGTGTTTAAGATTGTTTCGCTCTTTTCCATGAGGGAAAAAAGCAGGAGTCGGAGTCGGTGGTTTGCAAGATCCCGGAGTCGGAGTCGATCCTTTTTCCTCCGACTCCGCAGCCCTGCTTAGATCTCATTACATTAGAAGACTTTGAGGGCTTGCACTACGATTTGTAGTCTTAAAAGAGAGAGCTGCATAATACGCATGTGTATATTTGTCGAAAGATCGAAGAATGTAACATATCTGAGGCATATTTCTGAGGAGAAATACGTAAATAATAAAGTAAGTTTTTTGTCGATATGGCCGATCCTCCCGTGTAAGTTCCCAATAAACTTCCATGGCCCTTAATGTACTACCCATGTAATGTACAATCGATTAGCAAATGCGTGGTACAATTTCTCATTTGACGCTATAAAAGGTTTACATTCGTTACAAAAAAAAAAATGCTGTACTAGTTACTTTCAGTTAACCCTGTTTCATTCTAGTACAACATTTTCTGTTCGTAAATATGATGTTTAAGTATTAATACAAGTTTGAGTCATTTTAAAAACAGTGCACATCATTTTTGCATATTACTTCTGAATTCATTTTTCTTAGCGCGTCAGCATGTCGCATATATAAGACATACCAAATATTTTTGGCCCTTTATCTACCAGTTTTGGCTTTTTTAAAGCTCCAATTTTGATTTCATTTCAAAGCTCTGAATATTATTTTAATTCCCTGCTAGTAAAAAGCACTTAACGAGCGTCATGACGAATAATATTAGTAGAAACAAAAGACGTTTTTTGAACTCTTCTAAACTAAAACAATTTTTTTTCCTAAGTACTACACGGTTGGCACAACTCAGATCGATTTTGTGCATCACAAGCAGAATGAAATAACATCCTGAGTGAAGGTGTAACTTCACTGAACGCAAGCTGCTGTCGGAGCTAGTGCTTCCTACCGCTTGGCCAAAATTGCTTTTCGATTCGATTCCGAGTCACAACTGACTACAACTGCATTTATGTCGAGGACTGCATACTAAGTGCCTTGCCTCCATTATTTTTAATACCATAGATGGCAGCACCATCACCGGATCGAACAGTTAATGAGAATTTAGAACTAGACCAGGAGCTAATAGCTACCTGGTGCTAGCACCCCCAGAGGTATCGTTTCAGTTGGAGGACATTGAGACCACCAGCATATTTAACGTCGCCCAGTCCCCTTTAACGACGACGGTGGATCTTCGACCATCGAGGTTCGAACTCAGGACCCTCCGGCCCCGAATCCGACACTCTACCGATCGGGCTACCACGGCCCAAGATTGCTCTCATAGGGATATGATTCTAGTATACTAAATTATTCCTCTTTTATGTTTTTAGCTTTATATCTTTCTTTATTTCTTTTTCTTCTGTTTCCTTTTTTTCTCTTTTTTTTAAAAACCTTTTCGGATAACAAGGCTTATAAAAGCAAATTAGCGAAAACTCATTTGAATTACGTTACAATTCCAAGTTGATTAAAGTAAATTTAATCAACTTTTCATATAATTCCAAGTTACTAAGCATTTATGCAACTTTTTGAAACATAAGTGATTACCATTGCTAACAATACCGTCTTAACACAAAAGAATGTGGAATTTTTACTTTCAAAATAACTAGAGACTAAAAGATTGAAACTAATGCAAATGTTTACAATAAAACAGTTTAGGAAGATACTTGAAAAATGCAATTCACGTGAAGATATATTTCCGAAAAAGTAATTGTGAGCTCTTGATTGTACTTGCAAGAACATCTCGCAGAATTCCAATTATTACTTGAAAAAGCATATGTTTTTATGCAAAGTATGCTTCAAGCATGTAGTTCTAATGATTGCACTGAATAAAAAGTTAACAATGTATTGAATTTCATTCTTTAGCAGTTTATTCTATTTTCAGAACTTTTACAAATTTAAAAACATAGAATATTATCCTTATTCACAATCATTGAAAAAAATTTAATGAAGCTTAACATAAGAAATACTGAGACATTTGATATACTTTATTTAAACTTTTGTATGTTATTTTGTTTCGCTAAGTGAAGTATGATTCACAAGAGAAGAAAATCTTTCTTTCTACTGTTATTTTCATTGAAAGAGCAATTATTATTGATGCTACATGAAAGAAGTAGGAATAATGACTATAGAATCTCTAAGATTGAAGAGACAATAAGAAAAGAAAATATTACCTTTTTTTCCTCTGCTGGGGTAGTGAGTGGTGAAAGGAATATCTTGCGGGTGATTAAATTTCAAATTATAGATAAGTATTTAGTTATTTAACATTATGAGCAAGCAGTAGTACTTCATCAAAAAACGTAAAAAATGCGCAATGGTAGTCACAGTAATTAAGTCACTTCCGATAAATTAAAGGTTACTTCCGTTGGTATACAAATATATTTCTGTATCGGCTCACAAATAAAAGGTTACGTTGAAATTGAAAACAAATGATTAAATAAATAAATATTAAACGAGCTGATGTGTGCATCACATGACTTCATTTTACGCCAATTGAATGATAATAATACCTTGGGGTTAGCAAGGAAACACCTTGAATATTTTCACCCCTAGTTTGTCGCGAACCGAAGCAAAAAAGCGTTATACAGTCGAACCCGCTTAATGGAATAGCCATTTTGCCACGAAAAAATATTCTAATAAGCGGGATATTCCATGAACCGGGATCAAAATAACGCATTACATTGATTTGGTACATTGAAAATGTATTATATTAAGCGGAATATTCTTTTAACCGATATTCTAATAAGCGGGCTTAACTGTATAGAGATTAATTTTCCCCAATAACAGCAATTTTAACGTGATTCAATGGTTAACTCACTAAATATCGCCAATAGCGCCAAATTGAAACCAGATTCAAAAAAATTATTATCGCCAAGCTAACGACACACTTGGCGACCAAAAACTTGGGGATATATCCCCAAGTGCTCACTAAATTATAACATCAATTGAGTTGGCATTTAAATTTACACTGATTTTCCCCCGAAAAAGCGTAAAAGACCCCTTTTTGAACATCTCAATGCAACCAAAAAGCGAGGTGCGCATCTAGGCCCCATTCAGAATCCGCATACCAAATTTCAACGTTCTACGTCATACCAATTTTGAGTTACGATAGATAAATACATACATACGCACATAGGCACACAGAGGCATCACGAAAAAACTCGTTGCAAGTAACTCGGAGATCATCAAAATTTATGTTTCAGTGGTCCATACTTTCTTAGGTATATATGTACGTGCTGTTGGGCCGAAAAAACAACTCAACGTTCATTTGAGGGTGAGCAACATGGAAATTTAGGCCGATATTTGAATGAAAGTTGTTTCATGAATACAATACTCCCTTTAAGTAAAAAAATAACAAGGTATTGTTATCTCCATCTTTTCTATAAATGTAAACACTGTCAGACACTACCAACAAAGAATTGAATCTTTTACTTGTAGCTCTATTAGTAGAGATTACTAACAGTTACAAACAATTTAAAAATACAGGTTGTCTGAAAAGTCCCTGACACATTTTAAAGGTCATAAAATGGAAACGAACTGTCGTAAAAATATGCGGTTTGCATCATTCACTTGTATTTCACAGGTAAGGGATTTTTTTATGACATCGGAGACAATATTATTGCTATAAGTAATTGCTGTACCAAAATTCAGTTTTGCGCACATTGTATAAAATAATAGCACAAAATGTCTTTTTGTACTGAATGTGCAGAAGTTAAGCGAATGTTCAACAGAAATGTTCTTTCTCTGCCCTATGAATACAGTATATACGAATATTTTCCGAAACTGATTTCTTGAACTTTGTTCTGTATTTCATGGCGGAAAAAATGTAGAACGTTTAGATATACTCACCTTTCTCAATATGGAAGTAAGTGCTACAGCAGAAATTGCCGTCAACGCCATGTAAAAAGTTTCGCATGAATACCCCGCTGCATGAATGTTCTTTTTAAACTACTTGTTCAAAAGCTTCATAGTTATTATTTATGGCAAAATATACTCAACAAACATAGACATTATAAAAAAAAATCATTCGTCAATAGAGTTTGCCACTTTTTCATAAAAGAAGAGTTTTTATTATCGTTTGGAAAAATTTCTTTTTAGTTAAAAAAGAAAACTTCGTCTTTCAAATAAAGCGAATGAAAGCATTAAATGTTCATCAGTATTTTTGAAGTGGAAGTTGTTATTTATGTAGCATATTACCATGCATATTTTGAAATATTTTGTACCTGTAATTCGGTTTGCTTTATCGCGCTTTTTTTAATTGGTCGAAAAATTGCTTGCTGTGTTTGGAATTTGACACTTTATTCATGCTATAATCCTTTCAAATTAGTCCAGTATAAAAGTTTGCCCTGCGATTTTCTCCAAAGTAATTTCTAGTTTTTTTTTAGAAAACTTTTAAAACCTAGAATACTTCCACAAAAGCAGATAAAATAACATTGTAATTAATGCAAATCAATCGCTTACAATTGTTCCAGGGTGACTAGGAGCCTTATATAAGTGTCTGTATGTCGCAATTGATCAAGGTTAGCCTTGAACTTTTATTTTTGAACTTTTCCTTCCGTCCACCGCTTTTCGGATCTGAAGTGAACTGAGGGAGATAAAAATAAATAGAATTGATGGAACACCGAAAATGATTTTAATACAGTCTGATTTGTAAAGTTTGTTTTTTGAAGTAGTAAATATTTGTTAATATAGTGAATTTTTTCGTTTAGATAGTACTGTGAATTTTCTTTAGTTAATTTCAATAACTCTCTCACCAATTAAAGATGCAAACGCCCAAAAAGAATCGGCAAATGGTAAGATTTTTACCTACAATTTCCATTTTAGATACCGATTAGTACATTTGTATTACCGATTAGTACATTAATTTACAACCTTGTTCACTGATACGTTGTAATATCATCTTTGACATTTTTAAACTAATAAGTTTTTTTTTCCTTTCTGAAATACTTGTTCACTACGTTGATTGTCTGCATTTGTTTTTCAAACGGAAAAGCAGTCTATTAAAATCGAAAGTATAAACCTTCAACGTTAGTAAAATGCGCATAGAAAAAATGTATCAATCTTTTGCAGTAATGTTCACAACTCATAATAAACTTCGAAGTTAAAAAAAAAAACAATCTTGATTAATACAGCTAATGAGGGACCTACCCATTTCCTATTGACCATTTTAAGCACTCGTGAGAAAGTTGCCATAAAAAAATCCTGCTCCACCTTCTTTTTCATCATCAGATTCCCATTGGACGCACAGGCAACAAGTTGGAGGATGATTCTGGATCGACTTCTGGCATGAGGCCAAGAGGCATTTGACAGATGGAACACTTGTTGGCTCTCTCCACGCCAAACACCGTGAATTGATGAAAATATTGGATTTTATTGCCTGAGAGCTGAATTTGATTTTCGCAGATTTGCAGAAAGAGGAAAATTTTAAAACGTTGTCGTCGGATTTGTGAATTTTAAGACAAAGGAACTTGATCCGGAATTAAATTTTTGTTAAATTGTTAATCCTCTTATTTAAGGCTGAGATTTGCTTTAACCGTTTTGATAAATGTTCTGTAGAAGTTTTGCTATTAACTAAAGATAAAAATCTCCAGTTTGCAAATGCAAACTCATTGCTTTGGTTCAAAATTAAGTTTTAGATTGAATGCATTAGTTTTTGCATTTTATTCAATTTAACAAAAGAGTAATCCGTTTCGGAATTAAAATGTAATGCAATTTCGGATTTATGTAGGATAACACTTTTAAATATCTATATATGGACGATCTTAAGAATAAGTATGCATTGAAAACTGCTTTTTACATACTGCAGCATATTTAGCAGTCATGAGATTTTGTGGAAAGTACTAGATTGCTATTAAAATGATTGCATGCTACACTGTAAAAAAAAAAAAAAAATAATAATAATAATAATAATCGAAACGTCACTAAATATCTCCACTCAACGTTTCGGGATTTCGCAGGTTTTCATCAACTTCCTGTAAAAATCAAGTATATTTGACAAACTGTTTCCTGAATTACCACAAGTTGCTCGAATGCCGAATTCTCACTCCAGTGGAGAAGTATTTTTAGCTACCAGTTTAAAGGTTGACGGAGCTCTCAATGAGAGCGGATAGGTTCTGGATTCCGTAGCTTTTCCGTTTACATGAGATGCTTGGAATTAACTTCCAAGGTTCTCTTAGCCATGGTAGCTAAAGTCTTTTGCAAATTTGCTCGATAAATCAAGAAGGTGAAATGATGAAATTGTAAACCTACCTTAAGTTTTTTCAGAACATGATTGGCTTTAACCGGGGAGGTTTCTGAATTCATCAGAAAGATTTCAAGACAATTTCAGGAAGTTCACAGAATTTTAGCGGAATACGTTTCTATTTTTTACAATATATGGCACATTAGCTGCCTATTATTTTCCAGAAACATTTCTGATTTTTTATTTTACAGTATAAGTATATAAGTCACCGCGCTTGCATATGCTGACGAACAGCACCGTACAAACAACTCCACACTGTCTACAGAGAGCTGTAGCGGTATGATGTCAGGAATCTGCACAAATATCAATGTTTCAATATAAACATTAAAATATCAACTATAGCAAACTGAAATCAAAATTGTTTCAGTTTGCTATAAAATTCCATCGAGGCAGAAACTCGGTTGAAGGGGCTTTGAATGAATCAAAAATGCTCATTTGGATGCTGAGCACTCTTTCCTTTCTGCAGGTAAGCAGAAAAATAATATTTTATATATGAGACAGTGAGAAGCAAAGGGATGCAAGTGGCAAAATTAAAAATTTGGAGATAACTAATACAAATGGTAGGTGAACCTCTCCTCTGTCTTGGAGCAAGAGATAGTATTAGTAGCCCTGGTAGGTTCCAGTATACAGCTTGATTTAGAAAAAATTTCAATGAAAGCCTACCTAGGATTTTATCCTTAAAAGCGTTTTACTCAAAACTTCAAAATGTCCATTTGCATCCCTTTGCTTCTCACTGTCTTATATGAGCAAAATATCAAGTGTCTCCGAAAATGTTTTTTTTTTTCGTCGGGAAAAAGTGAGCTGCTGCAAACTGGGTTTTGGAAAAGTGGGTCAAGTTAATTGAAAATGTGGTCGAGGTCTTTTCGCCTTTTACATAATCTGTCAATAAGCGGCTGAACATTTCATTCACTGTAAAAAAATTCCGAAACGTTATTGGGTATTTCCGTATCACGTTTCGGGATTTTAATGGTTTTTATCCACTTCCTGGAAAAATTAAGTATTCTTGACAAAAAGTTTCCTGAATTGCTACAAGTCGCAAGAATGCAGACTTTTCACTGTTGTGAAAAATATTTTTATCTCCCAGTTTAAAGATTAATTGAGCATATTTATAAAGTGTATCAACTTTACTTCAAGTACGGCCCACCCATGCTAATTAAACTCCCAAAGGGCGCTAAAAAGTGTGGACTGCATTGCTTTGCAGGCAAGTAAAATTCTCATTACTTACTTGCAATTCTGGCATAGCTTTGGCCATGTTTGCAATAATGCTCTTTTAACTTTCTTGATAAATCAGAATGATGCCAAGATATTATTTCTACGGATCCGACTGGTTTTAAACGGGAAGATTTCAGAATTTTTCAGGAGGCTTCGAGGATAATATCAGGAAGGTTACTGAATTTTAGCGGAAAAAGTTCCTGAAATTTGCAAGATTTGTTAGTGGCAGATATTGGGCACATCAGCAGCCCATTATTTTCCAGGAACGTTTCTGAATCGTTTTTACAGTGTTGAGTTGGAGATTAAGATAAACCTTCACAACATTTTTATGAACTTGGTAGTTTGAATATATTGATAGCTATTTAGTCTGATAAAAGTTGATATAAAATCTTTACTTGATAATCAAGGGTATTAATCTGTAGCTACTTTCTGTCATAAATATACAAAACTGTCAATTTTAGTGCGTGAAAAATACCTCGAAACGTTCCCGGTAAAAAATGGGCATCGAGTGCACCTAATGTCTATCAATAACACATCAGGCAAAAAACAGAAAAGTTTATCGCTAAAAATCAGTTATCTTCCTAAAATTAACTCGATCTTTTATTTTTTATTTTTTGAAAATGCAAGACATCTTCTGTCATGTTTTAGTTTTTATTTAACGTACTTAGTTTAGTTACTTAAGTCATGTTTCTCGAATGAAACTGGAACCATCAGAGAAAGCTTAGGTAAGTTAATAGTAACAACATGCAGTAACATCGCTACGGAAGTGCGATTCACCCCTGGTGAAGCCCATCTAGAAGGTGCCACCCAAAAATATTTACGAGTTTAAAATATATAGAAATAGGTCAATTCAAAAACTTTCCAAGTATTTTGAATTGTACACCGTAAAAATGATTCAGAAACGTTCCTTTAAAATAATAGGCAGCTGATATGCCCAAATTCAGCCAATAACATACCTTGCAAAACCAGGAACAATTTCGGTTAAAATTCAATATTTTTCCTGAAATTATCCTGGAAGCTTCCTGAAGAATTCAAAAAACTCTCTTCGACTACCTTGAACTGCTACACAGTCGTGGAAAGTCATGTGTTCGACAATGGATACCTGCACATGTGAACATCGAGGGAAATGAATGTGCAGACTTCCTGGCCAAAGAGGACAAGGACATAATTCAAAAGAGAATGACTATTACACTTGCTGATGCAAATGTTATAGCTTAACACAGAACTTTCACGCATTCATCAAAAAAGCCTCTCATTACAGATTTTGATCTTCCGAGAGCTATCACATCGACAATTGCAAGACTTGAAACAAATCATTATAAGGGTACGAATATTTACCCTGATGAATCAAAGTCTTATGTCCATAGCGAATATTGCACTAATATTCAACTGAAGTCCAATCACATCTTGGAGTGTCCAAGCAATTACCACTAATCTTCTGAGAAATAGTCTGGCTCCGCTCAACGAGTTGCTACAGGAAGTCCTTTACAGCCAGGACGCACCGATACTGGCTGAAGCTGTGATCAAGGTATTTGGAAAAATTTAATATCCACGGACACGAAAACAACAACAACAGTTTTATTCTTACGAAAAACATAGCAATAAAAATAAATATTTCATTTTAGTAACATTAGATACATAATTGTATCTAATGTTACTAAAATGTGCACCAGTTTGACATTAATTTCCCGTTATAATACATTCTACTTGCCATGCGAAAGTTCTACTTAATATACGAAAATATAGAGAGTTTTTCAATAAAACCGTGTTTGAAAAACCTGGAACATCCATAATTAAACTTCATATAATTAATATCCGAAACTTAATTATGTTTCTGAGCAATGCTCCATTGTCACAGCATGTCACTCACACATATTCTTGAACCACTGAGAAAAAAAACTGTTCTTCAGGAAATTAACGACAGACAATACCGAATGACATCGATTTCGGCGTACACCCAATTTAACCCCTAACTCCATTCTTCCCATCCCTTTCAGCAAATTCGTTTGTTTCCTCCCAAGCCATTGAGAGAGGAGTTAAACTGCAACAAGTTGGCAATTTACTCTTGGCAGCAAGCCAAAAAAGATGCTATTAAGAAGAGAATCACCTGTTGTTCTTTGTCCTTTCGCTGCTGAACTCAATCGGGTGACCAAAGGAAGGGATGGAGTACTTTCTATTAAAAAAATAAGGATAAAACTTTCGCAAAATAGTAGCATCAGTTGTGTGTCTGTTATTGTATAGATTTGTATCTGTGGTGATTTCCCAGAAGAATTGAACAATTTTCTGCATCTATGTATAATTGAGTTAGAACCACCCGAACCAACTAATAAGCTAGAAACGGAAGTAGGTAAATACCATAACGTTTATTGAAATATTTTATTTAGTCTCAAATCAAATATTAAACGAAACTAAGTGATTATTTTGATTAATTCCGACCGAAATGAAGAATTAGAAAATAAATAGATCAAATGTTTCAGTGATAAATATACTCTGAAGCTTTTGGACATTTTCCACTCTAATATATAGTTTTCTCTCTCTCTTCAAAGTGAGATTTAGACGAAGATCTTTTATTGAACAGGGAAGATTCAAATGCTTACAACATGCAATATATATCTGAAAAATATCAATTAATACAATGATTGCTAAATTTCCAGTCATGTGATTTGGGTAAAGAAGTCGAAGATTACGTTTATAATAAGAAAATAGGGATAGAATAGAATATTTCTTATAAAAATCAAGCTGAATTAATGAAAAAATATTAACAACATCGCACTAGTAAAGTAAATCAATTAACGTAGTACAATTGTTACGTAGAATTTACTATATATAATAAACTAGTTTTTCTCAATACGTTTGGTTTGTTTTGATATGTTTGTTCAGGTATGAATGAAACTTGTTGCAGTACGTGTGTTTTAGGAGGACTTCGCAGTTTAAAAAACAGATGCTTTAAAAGACTTCCTAAGTGTGCCAAACTAGCAGACAAAGATATATCTTTTCCTTATGGCGTCATTGCAAAATAGCTCGATCTTCAGTGCAAAAATTATTTTACGGATACTTCACTGTTATTGCGTGAGCAAAAGAAAAGAGAAGGAAAAAGTAAAGCAAAAGAAAATGTGTTTTACCATTACTAAATCTCTGGATATTCGACTAACAGACACGATAAACCTGCTCTGATGACGCCACAGCACAAATCACGCCTTCTGAGTGGAAATATCTTTATGTTGCTTTCACCATATAGTGACAGCAAAAAAAAAAAAGAAAAATCTCAATGGACTGTTGTTTTATACATCAGATCAACATTGATGTTGGATTGATGTCCAAATCAACGTGATGTAAATGTAAAAAGCTACTGCGCAAACGACTGTCTTCACGATGATGGGTAAATTAAATTCTGCACTGTCTATCATCCTCATTATCATACTGCGGCATCCATGGCAACGAGCAAGCTGACTTGTTGGCTAAAGAGGCTTCAACATTAAATCCACCTTGCCTCCCGATCCTTCTTCGAAACGCCAAACGACACCTTGGGAGCAAAGAATTTCATCTCTCCGTGGCATTGCCAGCGGAAAATCTTGGGCGTGTCTTCTTGAAGACCAAACAAGACTGCAACTTTCCCTTCTCCCTAGAGTTTAAGGGGTTACATCTTTTCGTCTCATTACTGGTCACGACTATTTACAAGCCCATCTTTTTAAAATCGGACTGACCAGTTCCCCGCTGTGCCCACTATGTGAAGGAACTAAGCAAATGGCAGGTGAGCATCTTATTGATTGCCCCGTTCTTCTCGATGTGCTGAATGATGTCGTCTTCAGGGAGCTTCCCCGCTCTGCTACTGCATCATTGTTGTATTTGACTGCAAGGTGCCTTATGTCCGAGAGGACGTTGGTGGGCGTAAATTTAAAAAAAAAATTAATTTGAATTTTGACATCTTGAATTCAAATTATGTTTTTCGCAATCACGAGTGTGTGTATGTAGGCGTGTGTGTTGTGTGTGGGGGTATGTGTTTGTGTGTGGGGTTATGTGTATGTGTGTGTAGGCATGTGTGTTTGTGTCTATGAGGGGGGGGGGGTATGTGTATGTGTGTGTAGGCATATGTATTTGTGTCTGTGTGCAGGCATGAATGTGTGGGTAGTTGTGTGTATGTGTGCGTGTATGTTTTTGCGTGTGTATGTGTGGGTGTCTATGTATGCGTGTGTGTATGTGCTTGTATGTGTGTATGTGTTTGTGTATGTGTATGTGTGTGTAGGTGTGTGTAGGTGTATGTGTGTGAATGTTGTGTTCGTGTGTGTGTGTGTCGTTGTGTATGTATGCGCGTGTGTGTAGGACATGAATGCAACCTGGAGACGGCTTTCGGTAGAGGAGCAGCATCGTGAGGAGCCGGTTGACGGTGATGGTGCGGAGGGTGGCGGAGGGAAAAATCAAAGGAACGTCAAAAACAGTCAAGTGAGAACAATAAGCAATCGTGATTGCTCAAAAAAAAAAAAAAAAAAATCCCCATTATCTTCAATGGCACTACAGTCTTGTGAGAGCCAAGGCCTTCTGAATCGGACGTTTCCAGCCTCCTCTATTTGCTGCTAAGCTTTTCCAGTTCTTTGACTTAAGGACAATACAATCTTCTTCCACATCATTCACCCAGTGCAGTCTCGGCTTTTCACGTAAAATATCGTATGGCCATGAAAACTCCTTTTAGAGTTCCGATATTGTCAAAAGAACCAAGACCGAACCATTTTAGACGGTTAATCTTTATTTTGTGGATAATATCTGCACTGTAAAAAAATTCCGAAACGTTACTGGTTATTTCCGCGGAACGTTTTGGGATTCCAGAGGTTTTCACCTATTTCCCCGTAAAATAAAGTATCTTCGCAAAAAAAGTTTCCTGAATTGCTAAAAGATGCGCAAATGCAGACTACTCACTGGTGGGAAAGATATTTTTTGCTATCAGTTTAAAGATTGATTGAGCGTGTTTATTAAGTGTATGCTTTAGCTTGATTACGGTCCGTCCAGGTGGACTAAGCTCCCAATGGGAGCAAATGTGTCACTGGATCGCTGCAGCTTTGCGAGGCAAGAAATGCCTGTAAGGAATATACTTGGTTCTTGCTTGTAATTTTCGTGTAGCATTGGCCATGGTTGCTCTAATGCTTCTGGAGCTTTCTTGGAAAATCGGGAAGGTTCTAGTCAAATACGTCAAATCTATTTAACTTGTCTAGAAGGGTCACGACTGGCTTTAAACATGGGAGTTTTTCCAATATTTAAGAAAGGTTACTGACTTTCATCGGAAAACGTTCCTGGTTTTTGGAAGATATGTTACTGGATCAAATTGGACACATCAGCTGCCTATTATTTTCCAAGAACGTTTCTGAATCGTTTTTACAGTGCGGGTGTTTAAATAAATTGTACAGTTCAAAATTGAGTCTTCTGTTCGAGTAAATTACATTCTGCACAAAATATAATAACTTTTTTGTAGCTGTCGCGATTGTAGTGAATCCACCATAAAAGAAGCGCCACCATGAAAAATTTATTAGTTCCGGCAACAAATACTTGTTTTCTCTTTATTATCTCCCAGCTCCTTCCAGATATCACTTTCACCAAGTTTTCATCAGCAGTAGCTTCTTCTAAACTATCAACTTAAATGTTCTTTGAAAAGCCTCTTCAAAATACTGACGTCCGGATAAGAATCTCCGCTGTGCCTCATGTATAAATCATCTCACGCCTAATTACCCTCAGGATGAACGCAATTAAGCGTGAGATTGCGTAAATAGGGGAAAAAATATTTTCCAAACTCCTTCTGTCAGATGACGGAGAATTATCAGTAATTCGAATATTGCATGCCCGGATGGACGCAGGGGAGCGAAGTTTGAAGGAGAATAATTACTCTTTATGATAAACGATAGATTTATAGCTGGGGCTGCCATTCAACTGCAATTAAGTTTGTTTAGAAAATTTCTCTAAAGCCGGCACTGATTGGATGCAGTTTTAGTGTTAGGAATGGTTTCATAGTCAACTGCGTTTCAAGAATATGGTACCGGATCCAGAAAATATGTATTTTTTTCTCTTGGATCAATAATGTTCATTGCCTGTTTACTACATTAATAGAAATTGCACAGAAAAGTCTAGATGTAAATGTTCCGTCTTTTTAAAAATAACCTTGTAGGAGGTTTTGAAAAGCTTGTATAGAAGATGATTGGGCAATGTTATTGTTTGAATATTGCAACTTATAAGTTCTATAAGTTGAGCTGGTATATTTAAACTTTTTTTTTCTGCTGTTCGTAATTGCTTTATATTAAGAAATTTTTTCACACTGACTCTTCACTGATTGGTAATTTCAACCATGCAGGAAATGGGAAATGACTGAGCTGGCTGTGTATTTCATGTATTTCTGCTTTAGCCCTGGCTAATGGCGGTAATTTACTGAATATACCATGCCTTGCCATCAATTTTCGAGTTGAACCGAACCATCGCTTCGGTCACTCGGCTGGTCTGTGCTAGTTCTACATTAGCTACCAGTTTGTTTGGCACTCTTGGCTTCCATAAGGGGTTTTCCACCTCCAGCTCAGTCACTTTCCTATGACTGCGGTCCTCAGCTGGAAATGACTGAGCTGGCGTGTATTTCATGTATAACTCTGCTTTAGCTCTGGCTAATTGGCGGTAATTTACTGAATATAACATTGATGATGTTTGGTTCAGAAATTTTGTTCGATTTGGCAACGTTTTTATCACTAAATTATGTTTAATTACCAGGGAAGAAGAACATTATTGCATCCACTCTTGCTTTAAACGCTCTAATATGGTAAGGGTACCAGTAACAGACAAGGGTCCAGTAACAGGTAGTCACAAGCTTGGATTTAAACAATAAGTCTTTTACTTAAGGCTGTTCCGGTAGAAAAACATGCTAAACTTGACTCTTTGGGAACAGCGACAAAAAAAATCTAATCGCCGGATTGCAATGAAACTTTTTACTATATCAGATGAATGTGTAAAAAACAACGTGCATGAAGTAAATTGCTGCTAAGTTACCTACATTTATCACAAAATGATATTAAAAAGTACTTTTTGTCAAATATGAAATATTTCTCTTAAACACATTCATGAAAAATCATCTAAACACAGAGATTCGAGATTTTTTTCTCTGAACCATAGAAACAATGTAGACGCATTGCAATTGAAATATTTTGTAAATATCATTAAAAAAATTTTCAATGCTCACGTGTTCTGAAACTTACTCGATTCTGTCCACTAATCTTATAGTTGCCTAAAGTGCCAATAGATGGCGTCAAAAACTCGAATAAGTAAGGATACGTGAAATTAAGGTCTATTTTATTAATAGCTCGGCTTTTTTCTCATTTTTATGCTAATAAATGATTCCATATGGACCATAAACTTTCTGTAACAAGTTTCATTCCTTCATATTCTTCATAAATCAGTCTAGATTTTTTTTTCTCTAAAACCAATTGTTCGTGATCGCGTGGAGATCCCGCCGGACAAATATCGCCATCAGTCAGTTTTGCAGATGAACTAGATTTTTGCGAAAAAGTGAGGCTTTCCATGCGTTCGGATGTCAGTGCTTGTAGCTTGGGCTCGAGGCGGCAGTGATTGTAGTCAAGGAAAGAGAAAGGGGGGAGGGAGGACGTCCCCGTGTGTATTTTCCGTGTTATTAGAAACAGGTGGGTGAACTAGAATTGGAGGGTTGGCCTACGAGTGCTCGCCACACAATCTTTCCTAATCCGCAATGAATATCTTTCTAAATTGACGCAACAGAGATCATTAAAATTTCGTGATATTTTATTTCAACAACGATTTTAACTATTTTTCAAGAAGTAATTAATATTTTCTAATGTTAACGAAGGACAAAGATGATCTGAAAATAGTTCTTATTTAATTAAAAAAACCTTGCTCAATCCATTTGCGCAGGTGTGACATCTTTGTGCATATATTTGCCCTTTATAACAAAGAGCAAAGTATTATGTATGATAATATATGAACTTTCAAAAAAAAAAAAAAA
The DNA here is from genome assembly GCF_026930045.1 of Uloborus diversus. NCBI lineage: Eukaryota > Metazoa > Arthropoda > Arachnida > Araneae > Uloboridae > Uloborus > Uloborus diversus. The sequence continues at coordinate 153,418,954 of NC_072738.1, read as the reverse complement.
ATTGAACTTGAAAAGTAAAGATTTTTACATATTGTGTGCGTACGCGTAATAGGCTCAAATCATTACCTTGTAGACACGAAACTTTTTTAGAAAGTAGGTACTTCGTATATTATGTAACGTTTAATGGTTTTTATATTTGAATGTATCAAAATTTTAAGACAAAGCTTAAAATTCTGGGAATAAATTGCAAATACAAGCATAAAAATGTCAAATTTGTGCAAATGGATTAAGTAAATCTTCATCTCAATTTTATACTTTAAAGTTTTAGACTTGGAAAAGTAACAGATTAAGTAAACATGATATTGATAAGCGTTTATTTAAATTGCACAGGAAGTATTATAGTGTGATCCGCGAGTTACTGACCATCAGCCAGTAAGTTGAACTAAGTTGTAACAAAGGTTTTGATTTGACCATTATGAAGGTTACGTACGATATACTTACAGAGACATCTAGAAGTTTTCAAGGAAGTCACTTTTCTTACTGGTGCAAATTGTTATCAGATAAAATGTTGAATCGCCTTTTTCTAGGTTAAATTTAATTTTACAGGTTCATTTACTGAGATATGCTGATCAATGCTTATTCTCAGTGAAGGAAAAAAAATGCATTTAATAACTATCCATTTATGCTGTTTGTTATTGAAGGTTGGTCGATTACATGCATTGATCTAAAATGCCTTCAACGCCAGTAATTAACAAACACGATCTACCTGTAGTAATGACATAGTTAAATGCTAGTTTTAAAGCTTTTTTCTTTATACCAAAGTAATTACAAACATTTTTATGCTAAAGATATGAATGTGTATAGTACAACTTTTATTGAGAAAAAAAATATTTTAACCATTAATTGACTAGCTTGGTTAATTACTAATGCTCCAGATCAGCGGTTCCCAACCAGCATGTTGTGACTTCCAAGGGAGTCGCGAAGAATTTCTTATAAGAGAACACATTCAAAAACATATCATTAAACAGTTTAAAAACTAAAATATGTAGAGGAAAAAAATCATTTTAGAGAAGCATCAATACTTGAGCGTAGTGGCGAATTTAAAGAGCCTGATGATCCCTCAGCATTATTACATTTTGGTTTACGGACTTGCATCCCTACAAATTGCCGCGAAAGAGTCGAAAAAAACCTCACTATAACATTATCTAAAATTGTCTGAAAGTTCGTTTTTGAAACTTCAATATCGAATTTTTTTGTGAGACAGTCTCTTAACCCCAACCCTCATCCTGAAAGATGTCATGTAATTGCGTTTTCAGGACTTAATTTTGGAAATATTTCGAGAAGTTCCTAGAACCCTATCCCATTCCCTAAAAATAGCAAAGAAATGGATTTTTAAGCTTTCAATTTCGGAAATATTTCACAGGAGTGCCTTCTATTCCTTTTGCATAATTAAAGACCGTACAAACATTCCTTTTCAGGATTTAAATTTAAAAAAAAATTCCGGGTGAGGGTCTCCGATCGTTTCGCCTTGCCATCAAAGATAATCTACTATTCTATTTCTGAAACTTAAATTTCCAAAGTTTCCTTCATATTACCCCCAATCATTTCTCCCCCCCCCCCCCCCAATCACTAAAACTTGATTAAAATACGTTTTGGTAACTTCAATTCCGGAAAAATTCCGGGGGAGAGGCTACCTATTCAAACATTTGCCTAATATTTAAAGGAACAAACAAAAAATACGAACAAAAAGACTACTTTTTTTAAAAATATTTCTAAAATCCAGGGGGTTCCAATGGCCCCTCCTCACCCTGATTTCCCAAATGATAGACCTGAAATAAACTTTGAAACGAAATCCAGGAAGGATAGATCGTTTTATTGATTTTTAAAATATTTTTGGGGGAATACCCCATTGGATCTCTCTTTTTGCTACATATTTTCCTGGTTTTCACCTCTCTAGCCCTTCCGAAGAATGCTCGTAGTCATAGTATATATTCCATTCTCCTCCAAATAAAAATGATGACAATCAAATGACTACTCATCATCGAAGGGGGGGTGGAGTTCACTAATCTTGCTAAAACAAAAGGAAAAAAAATCAGTATTCAGTTAAAATTTCATCACGTTTGGGAAGCAGAGAAGTGCTTGAACTAAATCCAATAAGTAACTTTTCTAACTTGGTTGTCCGTTTTCTGCTCAAGTCATTGTGGCAAAACAAGACGCATGTTTTATTCTGATCAACGTTTTGAATACAACCAACTTTAAACTATAATACTCAAAAATATACTGTCGTGAAATGTATGATAAATTTACATTTTCCCCAATCAAAATTGAACATTTATATCTCTCATATACAGTCGGCTTCCGCTCCAAAGCGATTCAACTTACGCCAAATGCCTATAACGCGAGTTTTTCTCGAGTAACGAATGTTAGAGCTAACGCAAATTTCTCACCCACAACACGAAAACTTTTGGAAAGGAATCGTGGCGCAAAATGACGGCTTCGCTATTTACTACTAAATATTAGTTTCGTGAATATACTTTCATCCTTTTAGCATCACTAACTGCTCTAGTTCCCACCCAGCGCTAGTCAAAACATCGCTTTGTTAGTGTGTATAAATAACAACTCCACAATTTTCTTTTAATATTTTAAATTCTAAATATGAAAGGTGATGAAATATTCTGCACCAAAGCACGCTGTTTCATGCTATGTTTGTGAAGATAGAAAGAAAAAGTGAAAATTTGTGACAAGATAAGGAATTCTTGAACGCTTGAAACTCTAAAAAATGGTTCGAAGGCAGTGGCGGATTTACCAGGGGGGTGGTGGAGACGACCGCCCCCTCCGTAACTGTCATTTTCGAAAACCAATAATATAGAATTAAAGGAATTACTAGCTTTTGCTATTAATTTCAATCAAGTACATTCCACAAATTTGCTTTAAATTAAGTTGAGACAGTGTAGTCGAAGATGGACAGCATTACCCACTTTTTAACTTGAAACCGAAGCTCGCCCCTCCCCTCTTTTTTGAACATTAATAATTTTTATATTTCTATATGTATCTTCCAACCTTTTTCTTCCATGGACTACACTATACTGGTATGATGATACATTTTGCTATGATTTAGAACAGTGGTTTCTAAACCTGGGGGTGATAGCCACCAAAAGGGAGATTTAACTCTTGAGGGGAGCGATAAATTTGTGAGGGGCGATAGGGGGTGATTAAAATTTAAAATACAGGCTAAAAGTGGGCAATTTATTCCCTCCCCCCTACATAGTGGGTTGAGGGGAGAAATATGGCTTCCACGTTTTTCAACCGCCACCCCCTTGAAAAGAATGTAAATCCGCCACTGATCGAAGATAGCACAGCAATACTGTATAGTACTATTACAGTGTAGTGCTTTATTATTACTGCATACTGTATATGTACCGTACTGTTTTTTTTTTTTTTTTTCATGTCTCTCTCTCCCATTGATAATTGATATTGTGCATCGTTTGAATACTGCTGTTTTTTTTAAAATACGGTAAAAATTCAGCTGTTTATGCAAGAAACGGTAATATATTGTTAAGAAATGGTCTGGAACAGTTTAAAGGGTGTTTAAAAATGTCTTAAATAATTGGATAAGTTAATACAAAATTCGTATATTGTACACGTATATTTGTATATAACACACACACAAAATCAACTCCTTCAAAGTTTCAGTAACGATACTAAAGTTAGTTGAAATCTATGATCTAATAAACTTTAATTTTAAAAGCACCAGCTTTGATACGGTGCTCCAAAACTTGAATTTGTTTATATATATATATATGTTTTTGTTTTTTTTAATTATAAAATGAGAAAAAGCTTACTGATGATCAATTGGGTGACGGAGAATTAAAAACAGCAACAATAGCGATAATAATAATGAACAGAAATTTAAAATTAACTTTAAATTTCTTTCTATTAGAATTATGTTGTCTGAAAATTAATTTTTTTTCTCTCTTTTTTCTTCAAGTCCTTATTCTATTATACCCTTCTCAAATAGTTTCAATTATGCGTGCTCAGTCATTTAAAACGAGGGGCATCATGACCGGATAATTGGACAGTTCGGGCAATTAGAGTTTGGATAACTGGAATCCTACTTTGATATAACACAAATGTAATGTATCTTCAAACTCAGAAACCTGTAATTCTGTTATGGGGGAAAAATTCACTTCAGAGAACTCATAATTTAAAAATATTGATTTTATTTTTAAAAAACCATTTTTTGTGAAGTTATTTCTGAAATTAGATTTTTTTGGAGTTTTAAATAATAAAAAATGTAATAAACATCCATGGAATGACACAACCAATGATTAAAAAAATCATAATAACGAAAACTTAAAAAGAATCGCCGTTTTTGGTTCTGGACCAGAAATGGCAGCCGGGGGGGGGGGATTTTGGAATGCCTCCCCTTTGTAAAATTTTTGTTTATACAATGTCTACAAGCATGCCGAGTTTCATAATTTTATCACAATTTGCAGTTTCTTCCCCCGTAGCCCCCCGACTATTTCCAAGTTAGGCGAAAACTAAGATCGATCTCGGGGGGGGGGGGCTGTTCCTCCCCGTCTTTGCACGACTGGGCCCTGTTAAATGCCGTAAAAAACTATGTTTTCTTCTTCAAAATTTTAAAAGATTCGTACCACCAAGTTTTCTCTGTAATTCCATGGTAATTTTTGTGGACCTTTGTCATGAACAAAAGGTAAAATTCCTCGTAAAGATTAAAAAAATGTGACCTTTCAAACACAATTTTCTTTTAAACTGTCCAAGTCTGATTTAACAAACTTTCCAGTCTTTTCTATTACTATTTAGCAATTTCTATAAATGCAGCATGAAGGAAACAAAGCTTCTAAAGATTAATATTAAAAAAAAAAAAAATACATTAGATTGACAACTTTTATTAGTAGATTTAATAGCCAAAAAGAAGACATTTCTAAAATATGTTGCGATAAATTTACCGAAGTTTCCGCGGTTAAAAAGATGAACCCTTAGTATAACGAAATCATTTCTGATCTAAACTTCAAATCGAAGCAAAAATGCTCTCATCTCATTTCTCTGCAGCGGTTTTGTTTGCTTTTCCGATTCCTTCGCGCTGTCAATGCCTGAAGGCACTTGAGGGGTGTGTTTCGAACAATGAAAGACATTCCTCACTGACTCCTCTGAAGAACAATATCTCCTCCACACAAATTCCGGTTTGTCCCCTTTTCTGGTTGTCGCGTAAATCCTGTCAGTTGTAAAACTAGTTTGCGGCTAAAACGTACAACGAGCATGATGCTTTCGTCACAACCAGGGTGCAACATTTTGCGCCATCTATTGGGTAAAGGAAGTTTTTTTCATAAAATGGGACAGTCTTAAAGTACACCGCCAGCTCAGTTATTCCATCCGAGGACTGCAGTTTCGTGCTTTTCGGCACTCATCAACCCGGAATAGGATTCACATGTGCTGGAGGCGAAAAATCTCTTAAGGGAGCCAAGAGAGCCAAACAAACTGGTAGCTAATGCAGAATTATCAAACCAGATGAGCGACCGCAGCAATGGTGCGGTTCAACTCAAAGATTGATGGCAAAGCTAAGGTATTTTGTAGTAACATACTACAAAATAAGCCTTTAAGACGGGTAAAACCAGTGGTTGGAAGTAGCGCGCTACAAGTAGCGACGCTACTGTAGTAGCTACATTTTTCAGTAGTTTGTAGTGTAGCGCACTACTTTAAAAAAAGAGTAGTGTAGTGAGTAGTTCGCTACAAAAAAATAGTAGTTTGTAGCGATTTCTGAAAACTACTTTTTAATAAAGATTTTTTTTTTTTAAGAAACAATTCGGTTCAAACGAATTTGACTCGTGCAAATCTTACGCGAGTATATCAACGGATGCAATGAGAAATAAGACTTATAAAAATACGAGATGATCTCTGGCATATCATTTTGACGCCATACGTTCTATCTGTTTGACGCCATTAGTTCGTTTGCAATAGTAATTTTCATATTTCGCCAAAATTTGTATTGAATAGAGCTTGACTTAAAAAGAAAAGTATATATGAATTTGCGATAACCGCCAATTTAGTAACTCCTTTGTTTTTTCTGACTGTAGTTGGGAATGTCCTGTGGATGAACGTTTTAAACTTCAAAGAGATCCAACACTGTAAAAACATTTATTTTCGCGAAAATGAAGATATCGATGATTTTGCGAATTGAAAATTTCTTGTTCATTTTATATGAACAAACCTAAAGTTGAAAAGAAAAATATATATAATATATATATTTCGTGAAGCTTAAATTTTCAAGCTACTGTAAATGTTATAGATGAGGATGATATTGAATTGCCCTTGCCGGCTTACAATGAATACGAGAATTACAGTGTTATATAAGAGAAGAATAACGGACATTTTGAGAGGAAAAATAAATAATATATAATTCTTAGTAATATTCCATGTTCAAATGAGCTAATTTGTCAATCTAAACCTTTTTTCGTTCAATCCTCTTCCTCTTACCGTGTGTGTTTGCATTAGGGTGTCCGCCAAAAATCGAAAATTGATTTTTCAAGTCGCACACCGTTTTATATTTTCCCGCTTACATCAAAACAATTATAAAAAAGTTTCATATAATTTGAACAACTGCAACCAGTGCCAAATTCAAAAAAAAAAAATTAGGAACTCGAAATTTCTGTTGATAAAACGCTGCCCCCCTATACCCCGCATGCACCACAAAAACATTTATTCAAATTAGAAAACATTAAGGTGTATCCCCTACACTTGGCCTAAAATTATAACTTTCTTCAAAAAATTGTTTTTTTTTTTCGATACATATTTTTTAAAATTTATGGTAAATTTTACGAAATTACCAAGCTGAAAAATATCAACAGTAAAGTAGGTAATTAGCGTTAAATAGAAATTTTTGCTCTCCTGCAATTTTGAAATCTTCCACGTAGTACTTAAAGATATGGATTTTTTCAAGGTTAAGTTGAATTTTTTATTTTATATGAATTATTTTTTTGTTACTCATTTGAAAATGTTGATCTAAAAATTAGCTCACTAATAATGTTTGAACTTGATTTTTTATTTAAATTCATGTGTAAATTTTTAAAAGATAAATAGGAAAACAAATCAATTATTTAAAGAAAATTATAATTTTTAGGCCAAGTGTGGGGTATCCAAATGATTTTTAATTTGAATAAATATTTTTGTGGTACATGTGGGGAGTAGGGTTTAGGGGCAACGTTTTATCAACAGGAATTTCGAATTTTTAAAAAGTTTTTTTTTTTTGGAGGGGGGGGGAGCTAGCATACAAGTGCTGGTTTACACTTTCAGACGCAAGTCGGCACGGGTTGCCGTTATTGAACAAATTATATGAAACATTTTTTCAAATTGTTTTGACATAACTGGAAAAATATAAGAGGGTATGACTTGAAAAATCGACTCATTTTTTGTGGGACACACTAAACCCACTTATTTTATTTTATTTCATTTTTTTTTATTTTTGTTTATTTACTTATTTTTTGAAAAGTAGCGAAGTAGCGACTACATTTCAAAAGTAGTTTGTAGTTGCTACTTTTTTAAAAAAGTAGTTGTAGTTGTAGTTAACTATATTTGTAAGAAAGTAGCTGTAGTTGTAGTTCGCTACCAAAAAAATGTAGTTTTTCCAACCACTGGGTAAAACTGATGTTGTTGAGGCCCATGAATACGGTGACGCCATCTGGTGTTGTCAGAGTGAATTTCATGAGCCAGTTGGTATTTACAAGGCAGTGGTGAAAGGTAATGGAGAGTTACCATAAGGTTGACTGGTGTTTCATGCTCATTTGAATTTAATAAAGCTTTATTTAAAAAAACATTGGACGCTCGGCAGTAGTAATAACTCTCATAGGATTAAATTATTATCATTATTTAATCCTATGAAAGTAACAATTGGCTTATGGTAGCTATAATAAGCAACGAAATTTTTGCATCGTATGTTATCTAAAAATCTTGCAAAGACTGCATCAAGTACAGTTCCGTGACGTGTAGTAACTTCTTCTGGCTTATTAATCAAACGTAATTGTATATTTGGATTGTAGAAACGATACTAAATTTTTAGCTCGATCAGAAGCAAAATTAACATTAAAATCTCCGTTATGATTTTTTTAACCTTGTTTTTTCCGGCATGCCGGAAAGGACCAGGAAACTGTTGTTGAAAAACTGGTGACCCTCATATTTTGCGGCATGCCGGCAAATGCGGGGTAATATGGAAGTTTGTTCTAGTTATGTACACCTTTTCACAGTTCAAAACCCTAAATGAAGTGAGATATTTTTAGTATAACTAATCGCAAAAATATTTTTGTTTTGAAAATAAATTTAAAGATTTAATTATGTTTTGAAATGTTAATTGTAAATAAATGTTATCAGCATAAACAAACCACAAGGTTAAGCTTAAATCTGAAATGATAAACTTGACGTATTATTACGACCAGGCTAGGATCTATATTTTGCGCCCTACCCCCCCCCCCCCCCCCCGCAAAAATCAATTGGGACCCTAACCGCACACTTTATTGGGTTCCTCCCCCCCCCCCCGCAAAAATCAATTGGGACCCTAACCGCACACTTTATTGGGTTCCTCCCCCCCCCCCCTCAAATAACAAACTTTTTAACGAGTTATTGTTTTGAAGTTAAAGTCAGTTTAGATTTTATTCTGTAATGCACAAATTAAATGTTTATTTATAATTTTTTGTTTTCTCGGCTGTCCCCAACCCCGCGTTGCGGAGTCTTCGGGGATAAAACTCGTTCAAAATATGTACACCTTATCACAGTTTAAAACCCTAAATGAAGCGAAATATTTTTAGTATAACTACTCGATTTTTTTTTTTTATTTATTTGAAAATAAATTTAAAGATTAAGTGCTGTTTTGAATATATATATTGTTTACATTGTTATTGGTATTATATTGTATTATTAAACTCACCTTCCGTTAGGAGATTGCTTTATGTTGCGACGATCATCCATCTTCTGTTAGTTTCATTCCTTTTCATGCTATCACTTAACGCTTAAAGCTGACCCCAAGAGTAAAGAAACAAAATTTCCCCGACCATGCGCGCTTCTGTCATGTGCGCGAAAGAAAGGAATGCCAGACGAGAGCTGCACAGTTACGTGCGTTATGTCACAAATCGGTTTACCCTCCCATAAGAAGTTATCACTTCAAAAAACTTCTGCAAATTTTGAAGAGAAAAGGGGAATTATGTATGATACTCATCCTTTCCTCACCCTGTCTGTTACCGGGTATCATCAGATCGGTGTCTGATATCCTTCTGAATTTTCGGTGTCTGTTACGTGGGGTCGGAGCTTTTGTCGACATTGAGCAAGTAAAAATATAATTTACTAATTCAGAGGATCCAGAAGGAACCAAACGTTAGATGAGATATAGTTGTCTGAGAGAAAAATAGTTTAAAGAGTCTAAAGTCATTAAAAGGCTCAGAAAATTGAGTAAATCTGAGAGTGATGGTTTACGCATGTCTGTTACTGGTACCGTTACTATAGTATGTTTGTATTACTATTTTTAAGAGTGTGTTTAAAAGTAAAATCCTTTTTTTTTTCTTATCCTTGCTTTAATTCTGATATTCTTATCATTTGAAATCTTTTAAATGTAACTTACTCTAAAAACGTTTTTCCTTTGCACAAAAGTTTTTTTTTTTTTAGTTTTTCCCCAGCCCTAATCCTTAATTTAAAATGTTTCGCCTGCTTTTTCTTCTGCATACCTGCTTCAGTTCATGAGAACTATAGTTAAATGGATTAACCTAAAACTTTGCTACATTCTCAGGTTCTAGAAAAAGAAAAAAAAATGCAAAATTTGCTATTTCTTTCTTTTCTCCATACACTGTAAAAAAATTCCGATTCGTTACTGGTTATTTCCGTGGAACGTCTCGGGATTTCACACGTTTTCACCTATTTCCTCGTAAAAACAAGTATTTTCACAAAAAAGTTTCCTGAATCGCTACACGTTGCAAAGGTGCAGACTTTTCACTGTTGTGGAAAATATTTTTAGCAACCAGTTTAAAGATTGAATGAGCGTGTTTATTAAGTGTATCGGCCTAAGGTTTCTTACGGTCTGTCCAGGTTGACTAAGCTCCAAATGACAGTGAAAAAGTCAATGGATAACTACAATCTTTGCAAGGCAGGAATTGCATGCAACAAATATGGTTGGTTTCTTCTTGCATAGCTTCGGCCGTGGTCGCTCTGATTTTTATGGAGCATCCTTGGTAAATCAGGAAGGTTCTAAACAATGACACTAAACCTACTCAATTTTGCTAAAAGGGTCTAGAGACATGACTGGATTTAACAAGGCAGATTTCGCACGTCTTCATAAAGTTTCAAGTTTAGTATCAGAAAAGTTACTGACTTTTAGAGGAAAGCGTTCCTGATTTTTCCAAGATATGTTACTGGAAAATATTGGACGCACCAGCTGCCTATTATTTTCCAGGAACGTTTCTGAATCGTTTTTACAGTGTAAGCTTCCTGGCAGTTACCTTTCAATCTCAGCATCAAATCAAAAAGATGGTACATTGTAATTTCTAACTGATAAATTTTCAAATTAGCGACAATATGTAATTCATTCAAAAGTCAAACGATCGATAAGAAAGATTTAAAATTTCACTATTGTGGTGCTTATTATAACCACACAGCTCTCTTGCCTGGAAAAGCTGCAGTATCTAGAGACTTATTCGCTCTTATCGGGAGCCTAATCAATCCGAACAGGTTTGATAAGTATATGTGCTCTAAAGCCGATATACTCTTATTAAACAAGCTCAATCAGTCTTTAAACCGGAAGCTGCTTACATTTTTCCTAACAGTAAAAAGTCCACATTCGTGCAACTAGCAGCAATTCAGGAAACTTTTTGCAAATATACTTGATTTTACGGAGAAATAGATGAAAACCCGTGAAATCCCGAAACGTTCCAAGGAAATAATCAGTGACATTTTGGAATTTTTTTTTTTTTTTTTGCAGTGTAACTGTTAAAAACCAAAAATGTCTGAAACATGTGCAGAAGCTTGCTAATGAAACTAAAAAAACGAGCTGATGTGTGCATCACATGACTTCCTTTTACTCCAGTTTAACGTCATTTCCCCATTATTGGCAATTTTAATGTGATTCAATTGTTTACTCTCTAAATATCACCAACAGTGGCCAAACTGAAACTAGATTTAAAAAAAAAAAAAAAAAAAAAGCTCCAAATTTGTCGCCAAGTTGGCGACAAAACTTGGTGACTAAAAGACTGGCGATATATCGCCAAGTGTTCGACAAATTATAACACAACTTGAGTTTACATCGAAATTAACAATGATTTCCCCCCAAAAGGGGCAAAAGACCCCCTTAGCAACATCCGAATGCAACCAAAAGGAAAGGTGCACAACAAGATCCCACTAGGAGTCTACGTACCAAATTTCAATTTTCTAGGACATACCGTTTTTGAGTTATGCGAGATACATACACACATATGCACATACGCACATACGCACATACATACGTACATTCGAACGTCACGAGAAAATTCGTTGTAATTAACTCGGGGGTCGTCAAAATGGATATTTCGGGTGTCTGTACGTGCCTAGGCGTATATCCACATGTGGTCGGGTCGAAAAAAAAGTTCAACATTCCTTTAGGTATGAGAAAAATGGAAATTAAGGCCGATTTTTGAGTGAAAATTTTTTCGCGAATACAATACTTCCTTTTTTTTTTGTAAAAGGGAGTAAAAAGGCTATAAACATTGTAGAGTAACATGCTAGTACTCTTTTGGTAGTCTTTGTGTATTAGAATGACAAGATTTTTCAATAGTAGAGATTATATTTGTATAAAAAAATCCATCACTAGCAGAGTAGGTCCTAGCCAGAATAAAGTTGTCAAACTGAAAATACAGTTAATTCTTTGTTAAAAACTACTGACGGAAAAAAATAAAATCAATTATTTCAACATCAGCGGAATTGTTCAGTTAATAAAGCCTAAGAGCGTACATTTATAGGCAAGAAAATTTAAATAAAAACGATGATTATCTTGCGCTAAATAATGGAAACCCGAGTTAATTAATGTGTAAAAAAGAACTGAAAGTCATTATTTTCGGCAAAAATCCAAAATAAAGAAGCCCTAATGCAAACAATTCACGGTTTAGTAAATCTGTTTGTTTATGCTTGAACAATAAAGAAGAAAAAACATCTACACGAAAACTTTCCCTTTTTTTTGGGGGGGCTATTAGATTAGCTATTTGATTAGGTCTGAAGTATATGAAAATAAAAGAAACGTGTTATGTTTTTTTCTATCATTCTGTGTATTTGATAACGATTAATAACAAATTTGCATTGTGCTTCCAAAAAAAAAAATCATTCAAGCGAGAATAGTTGGTGTTAAATTTCAAATGCAAGTCTAGTTTTTAAGGCAAAATCGATCAATGTTCCTTTATAACCAAGGCTGCTGAGTCTGAGTCAGATGATTTTAAAGTCTGGGGTCGGAATCGGGGTTAGCCACAGATTTTCGACTCCACAGTATTACTAGTAGCAGCTGTACAATGTCGAATTTTTCGAGTTTGAAAAATAGTAGAAAATACTGTACATTTTCAGAACAGTTTTTATTAATATGAAGTTTTCTAAACAATAATCACAGTGCATACAATATACCGACAGCTTGATCATGCCCCCTCCCCCCCTCCCCCCGAGAGACAACATTTATCTCAGCAGTCGTCTTTTTTGTCCTTATTAAGCACTCATTAGTCAGGAACAGAAAACAGATGAAGGTATAGTGCAGCTGTGGTTAGTTGAGCTGTGACCTTGACTATTTTTTCCTGTTTTAGGAGAGTTTAGTGAAAAATAGATGCGTTAATGGCTCGGATTTTAGTTGGAGTATTTTTGAAAAACTACTAAGAAAGTTTCTCAAATCAATTTAGTGCCAATTACCCCTCCCTTTATTTCGAAACAGAAGTAAACGTTGTCAGAGTCGAAGCTCAACTTCTCAGAGCCTCACAATAGATGTCACAGTTACACAATTTCTCTCAAATGAACAAAAAAAAAAAAAAAAAAAAAAAAAATTAATTTTGACATCTTAAATTCAAATTATGTTTTTCGCAATCACGAGTGTGTGTGTGTATGTAGGCGTGGGGGGGGGTATGTGTGTTTGTGTTTTGGGGAATATGTTTATATGTGTGTGTAGGCATATGTGTTTGTGTCTGTGTACAGGCATGAGTGTGTGGGTAATTGTGTGTGGGTGTGTGTATATGTATGTGTTTGATTGTACGTGCGTGTATGTATGCGTGTAAGTGTAGGATATGGACGCAACCTGGAGACGGTTTTCGCTATAGGAGCAGCATAGTGAGGCGGCCGGTCGACGGTGGTTCTTCAGAGGGGGGAAAATAAAATGATAGGACATCAAAACAGTCAAATAAAAGCAATAAGCAATCGTGGTTGCTCAAAAAAAAAAAAAAAATGGTGAACCTGTGAAGCATTATGGAGGACTCCTCATAATCATGCTACAATTTTTGCTTTCCTCTGCATTTTTAAAATGTGTCAGGACCTTTCGGATGCCCTATATATGGGGGGGGGGGAGATTGAAAAATTCGATTTCTTCATTTCGGAATCGCGTTACCACTCAAAAGTTGCAGTTTGGTATCCTCTGGGAAAAAATATAAAAAATTCTGAGTTGACATCATCAGTTCACGCATGAGGCTGAAAGTGCTGCAACAGCCATAAATTGTCAGTAAATAGCGTAGTTTGCACCTAAACGAGCTGATGTGTGCATCACATGACTTCCTTTTACACCAATTTAAAGTTATTTCCCCATTATTGGCAATTTTAATATGATTCAATAGTTAACTCTCTAAATATCACCAAAAATGGCCAAAGTGAAAATAGATTTAAAAAATAAATCGACAAATTTGTCGCCAAGTTGGCGGCAAAAGCTTGGCAATATATTGCCAAATGTTTGCATACATTGTAACACCACTTGAGTTTGCATTGAAATTAACATTGTCTTTCCCCCCAAAAGGTGTAAAAGACCACCATTGGAACATCCGAATGCAATCAATAAGGGAGGTGCACAACTAGACCCCACTAGGAGTCTACGTACCAAATTTCATTTTTCCAGAACATACCGTTCTTGAGTTATGCGACATACATACACGCATACGCACAATACATACATACATACATACGGACGTCATGAGAAAGGTCGTTGTAATTAACTCGGGGAATGTCAAAATGGATATTTCGGGTGTCTTTACGTTCTTAGGCACTTATCCGCGTGTGGTCGGGTTGAAAAAAAATCTCAACATTCATTCGGGGGAAAGGAAAATGGAAATTAAGCCCGAATTTTGAGTGAAATTTTTTTTCGCGAATACAATACTTTCTTTTTCGTAAAAGGAATTAAAAAAATTTTATAGCTTTTTCGTAAGGTATTTCGTTTGAGCTTTTTCGTAAGGTTTTTTGCTTGCGAATACGCCTTAAATTGGACTAAAATCTGATGTCCAATCTAAGGCGTATGCGCGAACTATAGACCTTATGTAAAATCTATAAAACATTTTTTATGTGCAAACTACGCTATATAATATACCGACAATTTATGAGAGTTGCATTATGAAAAAATACGAAAAAAAATTAATTTCATTATTTTTTGAAAAATTCAATATTTAGCATATTTTTTCAAATTTTTAGCCTCATGCGCGAACTGAGGATGTCAACTCAGAATTCTTTTTTATATTTTTCGCCAATTAAGGACACTTAACTGCAACTTTTGAGAGGTAGCGCGATTCCGAAATAAAGAAATTGATTCTTTCGAACCAGCCAACTGTATATTCGTGCCTGTGAAAAAAAAAACATCTTTGTAAAAAAAAAAAAAAAAACTTAATTGCGCAAGAAATGAAAATATTGTATTTATAACTTGAAATGATTGATAAAGCATTGCTGAATAATTACAAAATACGATGGGAGAAAAATAACGAAAAATGAAGAAAATACATAAATAAGGCAGAACTAGCTTTACGTAAAACTATCTTACGTAAAACTAACGCATTTTGTGCAGTTTCATAGAATAAAGTATTTTGAATAATACTGCGCTTGAAAAAGAGCGATCTTAATCATACGATTCATAAACAGTTGTAGATGCTTATTTCGAATTTGTAAAACTCAACTCTGTATGAATAGTACGGAATACTCCAGTAAAAGTTCTACAGCAGATATAAAGGCGCACACGTTTAGGGACTTGCATATTTATCATTTTTACGCTCGATCGCTCCTAAAAGATGAACGGAAGAAAAGAAAAAAGTATTGAAAAGATTCCTCTCTTAAGATAGAATTATCATCTCTTCGAGTAATCTTCGCTTCGACAAGCAGTGATCGCTCATCCGCAAACAATAACTTCGGAGGGAAAAATGGCGGCCTGTAATGAAAGATTTTCCCGGTGCTAATGCCACTCAGTTGAGACGAAGCTTGATCGAAAAATCCTTCTGCAGTTCAGGTGAAATTTGAAAACGGTTATTGTTTTGTGAAATCTAATTCATTCGTATGGATGTTACCCGTTTTATTCAATTTATAACAGAAATGGCTGATTTTTTCGCATACAATTGTTTCCGTGATAGTTTTCTTCGCTTCAAGAGTGATACTTTCAGCAAAATGTTCGATGTGAAATAAATTTAGGAATAAAAATCGTTTCGGAAACATGAACAAATAATGTTATTGTATTTATTGCTACTGTTTGGTTATGTTATCATTGGGTTGCGTATTGGTTTCTCTTCATTTGCAGACCTAATGCCCAATGGCTGTAATCAATTACATCTCGTGACACCTCTACCGATGAATGGCCATTACCACAAGAACTTTGGCTCCTAATTTACCTACTATATGGAAGCACCTGGACCAGTTTCGGTACGATGAATTTTTAACTAATCGGGTTAAAACATCGCTTCGTATATGAGGGCACTTTGTACAGTTCCAAAGGTGAGGTAAGAACGAGGTCTATTGCAATTAGAAAGAAAAAAAAAGAGGTCAAACATTTTTTTAATGACAGCAGCAAAAATCTCCAAATGGTCCATCTCTGAAGATTCTTATTAGTTCAACAAATTCTTACCTGTGTTGAGGGGGTATAATTTGAAAGATCTACCCGTTTTGGTTTTATTTCTCTTTAACATTTTTCACTTTATCCCTCTCTTTTATTAATTTATTACTTTTGCTTTCAAAATCCATTGGCCATTTTTTGACACCAAGTATTTACTATCTCGTTCGGGAATCTGTTAAGTTTTTGAAACATATGACACAAATCCGAAACAAGTTGGCAGAACTTTCGTTGGTTTACCGAAGCATTTTTAGCCACCAGTGTGAGAATTTACGATATAATTTGCCTGCAGTGAGACCGTTGCCATTCCAGACTGAGTGCCAGACCTACGTCATAGTATAAAGGCCCTTTTTTTTTTTTTTTTTTTTTTTTGCGTAAGCACATCACAGCAGGTAAGAAAAGTTCGCTATTAGCTAAGCTGAGTCGCGCTGACTTTGGCAGGAAACAGGTAGCAAAGGTGCGCAAAATTGCTGCAAAAACTAAACATCATAGATGTATTTCATGTCACGTGACCTGGCGATCCCGATTGAAACATCTCTGATTTGAAAGCTATTCTGGAGAGGTGCAGAAATGCCTTTGAAACTAACCTATGCAAAGTTTCAGTTTCCAAGACAGAAATCATGAAGACCTAGGACACTTCAAAAATAAAAAAAAAAGGGGGAGGGGCTTCAAAATGGCCTCTAATGGGGAAACCGTGCTAAACATGGCAATTCGTTTCACGAAGCTGATCCGCCTTTTTGGAGAAATCTTCATGAATCCATCCTAGATCCTCAGAATTTAGGTCTTTCAAGCTGAAAATTTGCGTAGATGAGTTTCAAAGGAATGTCTGTGTGTGTGTGTGTGTGTGTGTGTGTGTGTGTGTGTGTGTGTGTGTGTGTGTGTGTGTGTGTGTGTGTGTGTGTGTGTGTGTGTGTGCATCTCTATAAAGTTTCGTTCAAATCGGAGATCGGCGAGTGGGGACATGGAGTGACATGCAGTGACTCAGTTTTGACGCAACTTTGCTACCTGTTTCCTGCCGAAGTCAGCGCGACTCAGCTTAACTAATAGCAAATCATTCTTACCTCCTGTGATGTACTTCCGCCTTTTTACTATGACGTAGGTCTGGCACTCACGGGCTCAACTGCAGTTTCAGGATGCTGTAACTGTTCAGAATTGCTTTTCATTCTGATGCAGCTACGACTACATGGCGGTAATTCGTTGAATAAAGAAATTTGTGCAACAATGTTAATTGTATTTGTTTTGCTGTCCCTAAGATACATGATATATGAAAAAATAACTTAGCGTACTTTTTCAGGAATGACGCCAGTCATTGGAAAGTGCAGCAGACCTCTTGTCTTTAATTTGGAGCTTTAGCGTTAGAAGGTGAGTACAAATGAAATATTTGAAATTCTAACACGAATTGTCAAACTATTAGAACTATATTCAGTAAATTACCAACCATTAGCCAGGGCAAATACATGAAATGCACAGCCAGCTCAGTCATTTCCAACCAAATGACCTGGAAGTGACTGAGCTGGCGGTGTATTTATGTATCAGAACTATGTTTCTGCAGTTGTATAACTTCATGTTTTTTTTTTTTTTTTTTTTTTTTTTTTTTTTTTTTTTTTTACACACAGTCGCAGTGAAGTGGTTGGTGTGGAAAATTAAAGTTGCATTTTGATTAAAAATCTTTGATCTGTACACGTACTTATTCGTATACATGCAACTGCTACACGTACGTAGTGGTATTTAGTGTGACTTTTCGGAAACTAGTAAGAATTAATTAGCCATTTTATTTTTATCGTTCAAGAGTTGTGCACTTTTAATTAGAACCTACTTTAAATAATTAATTCTCAAATTTGTTTTTCTTAGGAAAGCTATATTTTTCTCATTAATTCATCCAATTTCATAGCATGAATTTTTAACACACTGGCAAATCATGTGTATTAAGTCCTAAACAGTGCCATGAAATACCAACGATGGACAAAATAATGTGCAGAAAATGTTTTACTCTTTCCCAAAACTTTAAAATGATATTTAATATAATAAAATAAGAAAAAAAAAAAACACATGGCCCCGACAGCCACACATACTATTAAAATAAACTTCGTGGCAAGAAAATATACAAAATTGCAAATTCTTTTTTTCGTCCGGATTACATGGAAAAACATGGAAAATGAAAGATAATCACACCTACTAAGTTTTACAAGTCAAAAAATCAGAATTATGACTTTATATCAATTATAATTTTAATTATATTTGTCAACAAACACGTGGGAACAGATAAACAATTAAACATATCAGATTTCTCGACATATCTGGCCAACGCAGAAACCGTTTCCAATCGAACGAGTAAAGGCTTGGAATTGTATTTAAAATTTATTTCTAAAAAGGCCATAATTCAAATTCTGCCTGACTTGGAATTTTAAAACTAATTCGATTAAATGCAGTGAAATTCGTTCTTTCGATTGGTACGATAACTTTAAAAAAAAAAACGAGTAAATTTTCATTATCGAAATTACAAAATACTACTAATTAATTAAGTTTTTAATAAATGTATTCGGTAAATAAATGCAACAAAAAATGATAGCTTTGTATGGAAACTTTTCAAGTAACCTTTCGAATAAAAATAAAACTAAGAAAATCGGGTTATCCGTTAAGTTGCTACGATATCACTGACAGGCGCACAGATACATATTTAAAAAATTTTGCCCCTTCCTGTTTACGTCGGAAATAATAAAAATTAACAAATGTTAAAGCTAACAAGTTAAATAATCAGAATGCAAATATTTTAATAAAGAATTAACATCAAGCGAATTCAAGCATCTTATTTTGATCGAACTTACGTTTATCAATTGTTCATTAAATAAATTTTGGAGTCTTGACAATGTCAGATTGAAACTCAATTCTCGTTGAATTGAAAAGAACAAAATTTGTTTGAGAAAACTCATTTAATTTTTAGAGGATTCTTTTAAAAACCTCATTAGCGGTATTAATAGAACGTTGTTTAGATAAGAATTAAGAAAGATGCAATAGAAATCCTTCCACAATAAGAACTTTGAAGATAAACTGGTTCTAATTAAGCCAGCTCAATGAAATGTTTCTGTTAAAGATATCTAATTAATTTTGAAATGATTACTAAAGCGTAATTTCAAATATGTTTTGACAAACAAACGAATTTCAATGATGTTTGTTGACATGAACGTATTCTACGAGTATTTTATCTATGGTCGTATATGTCGCATGATTCTTTTCTAACTATTCTGATGTTTTTTGACGAAAGGATAAATTGTGGTAATAAATCAAAACAGGTGTCATAAGTGTTATTTCTGGTTGCAATTAGGGGGTTTAGAGCAGGGACGTGCACAGGGGGGGGACACCTGTTGGTCCGGGCCTGAGCCTGAAGGCAGCATAATTATTTAAAAATTAATGGTGAAATACAGTGGTGGTAAAAAAAAATGCATCACCCGCACCGCAAAGGAGAGGAAAATCATCCCAACTGCGCGCAACACACGGTCAAGCACCCCGTATCCCAGATGGTTTAGGGATGTATATCTGATCAAGGAGTTGGTGGGCTTCACTCTGTGCAAGGAACAGTAAACGCTCAGGTGTGTATTGGCATTTCGGAGGAGAAATTGCTTCCTACTATCCGGGATCACTTTATTTCAGTTCAAACGTCATTTTCCAGGATGATTCTGATCCGTGCCATAGGGCAAAACTGGTGAATAACACTTTAAAAACCTTCATCCTGCCATTAGACTTGAATTGACATGAAGTTAAGTAATTTTTTTTTCTCTAAACTCACACGCAGGTTCAGAAACGGAAAAATGAGCATGAGGTCAGCAGTTTGCCTTGGCCCGGTAGCAGCCGCGATCTACGTAAACAGTTATCGGATTCCTACTGCTAAATATTTATTTCATAAGTTCTGCAGAATTTCACATACATTCATCCTTAATCGGTCGATCAAAACGTCTCATATAATCCCATTGTTGTGAAAATGCGAGGGTGATGCAATTTTTTTTACCAGCACTGTATAGGGGTAAACAATATGGAGGGGGGTCCAGAAAAATTATTTATGACGGGCCCCAAAAATTCTGTGCATGCCCCTGGTTCAGAGCTTTCTCCTAGTAATGTATCTGAATTGAAGTCCATAAAACTCCTAAACGCAGTTTTAGGATATCGTTAGTCGCCATAAAGGTAGGGTCATGACTTTCCTCTTGATCTCTACATGTGTACATCATGGCTGAGATTAAAGTGAAGAAATTTATAATGTGTGCTGCAAATTCTCAGTACACATTGGAAAAATGCTTGGAACATATTAATTCATTAAAAGTGTTCCGATCGCCTGAATGCGCTCCAAAATGATGTGTTCTGAACCTGCTTTGTTAAAATGAAAATATACTGAAATGAGCTTTCATAATTTTGACCCGCTTTCATAATGTGACCCGCTGAGGATATTTCTTAACTGTAAACTTGGGAACACATTTGAGAACAGATCGGGACCAAATTTGGGCAAACCTGTGAAATCATCGTTATTATTTTCGTATAAACATAACTTAAAGAGCTTTCTTCAAATACCAGTCAATAGAATGTCTCAACAACTGGTGCAACTAGAAGGTTTGTTGCTGTTAATGCTGTCAGTCGGTGTCACACATGCTGTCACAAAAGATGGCCGTTGTTTCTACTGTACTTAGAAAATGTTTTGAAAAGGTATTTTTTCGTTTTTTCGAATGAAACCCAACTCGAAGCCATACGATAATTGTTTCGAGTTGAAAGATCCCATTTTTGAGTCAAAATAAATAAATAAATAAATAAATGAATAAATAAATAAATAAAATAAAATAAAATAAAGAAATAAATCTTTGCTAATAATAAAGTTGAAAGTCTGCATGTCTGGATCTCTGAATATCAGGACAGTGGACGAACAAATAACGTTTACGAGCAAATTACCATAATATAAGCGAGCAAATTAGCATAGAAAATTGGCGAGAAATTCGTCATCCATTATTTGTAAATATACAGGCGAACCAAATGACCATTTAATTTTCTACTACGGGCAAAGGCATGCGGTTACCGCTGGTTTCAAATAAAAAAGAACTATTCATCGAATTTTCTTCAAAACAGTTTGTAAACCTTCCCAGCAGTAACTGAAAATGTCAACGAAATCGGTCCGGTAGTTTCCGAGTTTACCTCGGACATACACAACATTTGGAGTTCGTGTTTCATGTACATAAAGATAATACGTACCAAATGATTAACTTGTTAGCAAGTTTCTTTTTTTGAGCAAAAATATTAGTGCAATGCATTCTTTACCTATCACAATTTTACACAAAAAGAAATTTAACAAGACATTGAATAATTGAACTTAGTTGTGTATTAACTTCGTTTTCATATTATCAACTTCTCAAATGCTTGTCTGATTATAATTATCTGCTTCGGAATGCAAACTTGAAAATTTGTGGCCGTCTTCATCGTTACATTAAAAAAAAGTTTTGAAACGTGATACAAGTCAAATAATAATTGGTAATAGATTATTTTCATTTGTTATGACTAAATTAGAAGCAGATTCGGCATATAAATAATGTAGAAGCTAGGAACACACATGGCATAACTTGGAAAGTAATTTCATTTATAGAGCAGACAATTAGTTGCTGTATGCATAAATAATAAATAATGAAATCATCTTCAAATCAGCAATTACGTTAATTCGTATCAAGTTTGTTTCATTAGGTCTAATTAATTGTTTGTAATGAATATCAGCTATTATTATCGAATTAATTTCCGCTGATATTTAGCTTGCGATTTCGTTACAACTTTTAACCAATTAGTAGTATTATATTTTTTTCCATACATTTTTAGCAAATGCTTTTTATTTTTTTATTTTTTTCTATTACATATTCATGTATTCACTGAAATAGAGCGTTTTGTTGGTAAGCGTTTTTAAAGCATTTGTACGAGGAATACGGAATGTTTCGTAAAATATGCAGAGTGAAAAATTTTTTTCTAAACAAAGAAAATTGGGTAATATCGAGAGATTAGTTACAAAAAGAAGGGGGGGGGGAGGGGTTCGAAGGCAACTAAAAATTGAATCAAACCTTATCATTCTGAGTTTTTGTTTTGTGTTCATGCATTGTTCGATGTTTGAAACTTTTGAAGTACAGATATTTAAAATTATTATTATGACTTGTTATAATTTTACTGCTTCGTCAAAAAAAAGGTGGGGTAGGGGGCGGGTATGACAATATTATCTGCGCTATAAAAAAACTTGTGTCTGTAACATTGAGAAGAGATAAAATGGAGGGAGTGAAGACTTTCATTCATGAAACCAAGACCCTAAGTCATGTGATAGATTTTAAAGCAAAGCATTGGAAGAAATCAGGTTTCTTTCGCTTGTTTCACGCAAAACGTGCCAACCATTCGTCGTTGTTGAGTCATGTGATTTGGGCGTCTTTGGGTCAGCTTTTGCTAAGCCAATGATTTGAACTTGCTTCCTCCTTCTCAATTCCTGCTCCACGGTCTGTAATTCTATCTCCTTCGGACTGGCAATATCTACCACGTCAGCACTAATACTGTTGCAATGTAAAAAAATTCCGAAACGTTACTGGTTATTTCCGTGGAACGTCTCGGGATTTCCCACGTTTTCACCTATTTCCTCGTAAAAACAAGTATCTTCACAAAAAAGTTTCCTGAATCGCTACAAGTTGCACGCGTGCAGACTTTTCACTGTTGTGGAAAATATTTTTCGCAACCAGTTTAAAGATTAAATGAGCGTTTTTATTAAGTGTATCGGACTAACATTGCTTACGGTCTGTCCAGATTGACTAAGCTCCCAATAAGAGCGAAAATGTCAATGGATAGCTACAGCTTTGCAAAGCAGGAACTGTAGGAAAGAGAAATGCTTGGTTCTTTCTGGCATAGCCTTGATCGTGGTCACTTGATTGTTATGGCCTTGATTGTTATGGAGCCTTCTGGGTAAATTAAGAAAGTTCTAATCAATTACACTAAGCCTACTTAATTTTTCTTGAAGATTCTAGAGACATGACTGGCTTTAACAGGGCAGATTTCGCATGCCTTCATGAAGTTTAAAGGTTAATTTCAGAAAGGTTACTGACTTTTAGCGGAAAGCGTTCCTGATTTTGACAAGATATGTTACCGGAAGAAATTGGGCACATCAGCTGCCCGTTATTTACCAGGAACGTTTCTGAATTGTTTTTACGGTGTGGAAACAGGGCATCTAGGGGAATCACTTCCCCCCCCCCGTCTCACCCTCTTAACTTTAAGGTGTTGGACATCTAGTACTATGGAAATCTGGAGAACATCTAATGGTAAAAGTATTAAAATCATCAATTGTCAACCATGCGTTTGAGCCACAGCAGGTAACAAAAGGGGGTTGGCAAAAGTAGCGAGCAGGTGCGGAGCCTCTTGCTTTACTGTTTTTTGAAAAAAAAAAGGTAGTAGGGTAACGACCCCGGTAATTGGCATTTTAAGAATTTGTCCTTAAACTTACATCTGTTTACAATACTTAGAAAAGAAATATTCACTTGCAAATGTTTTAAATTAAGAATGCACATCTGTGCATCTATTTAGCTCCCTAAAATCAAAAATATTTGAATTGATATTTTTATAAAAATATTTTTTAAAAAGGTTACCAAAATCACCAGTAATTGGCACCTGATAGCCCAGTGTATGACACCTTGTGATCTAGTGATTGGCACATGTTAATAGAACTTGAAAATCACTTTATTTTTCACGTTTAGATTACATACAAAGTTTATCATCGTAAGAAACTTAATGAATGTTAATTTAAAGTAGGTAATTTTACATAAATTAATGTTAATCACACATCTTGACGTTGAAAAAGTATTTTAGAGAAATAAAATTAAATTTGGATTGTTGCATAGAAAAAAATACCGGGATTGTTGCGGTGTCATTAGCCGGTATGCAGTTTTGATTTTACGAATTACTTATAGCTGTTTCCACAGAAAAAGGAACATTGACCCGATGATTCTAAGGGACCATAAAAAATGAACCGATAACACCTTTCAACTAAACAAAACTTTTGACAATGAAAGTTTAAAATGTATTTTAAGTCATATTTTAATGGACTGATGCGCATGCTTCCCTCACTGTAAAAAAATTCCGAAACGTTACTGGTTATTTCCGTGGAACGTCTCGGGATTTCACACGTTTTCACCTATTTCCCCGTAAAAACAAGTATCTTCAAAAAAAAGTTTCCTGAATCGCTACAAGTTGCACGCGTGCAGACTTTTCACTGTTGTGGAAAATATTTTTAGCAACCAGTTTAAAGATTAAATGAACGTGTTTATTAAGTGTATCGGCCTAAGATTGCTTAAGGCTTGTCCAGTTTGACTAAGCTCTTAATGAGGGCGAAAAGTCAGTGGATAGCTACAGCTAAGGCTGGAATTGCAGGCAAGAGATATGCTTGGTTCCTTCTTCAATAGCTTTGGTCGTGGTCGCTCTGATTTTTATGGAATCTTCTTGGTAAATCAGGAAGGTTCTAATTAATAACATTAAACCTACTTAATTTTTCTAGAAGGTTCTAGAGTCATGAATAGCTTTAACAGGGGAGATTTCGCACTTCTACAGAAAGTTTCTAGGTTAATTTCAGAAAGGTTACTGACTTCTATCGGAAAACGTTCCTGGTTTTTGTAAGATATGTTACTGGTTGAAATTGGGCACATCAGCTGCCTATTATTTTCCAGGAACGTTTCTGAATCGTTTTTACAGTGCTTAAATCACAGAAGAAGCTTTTGCAAACAAAAAATGGCTGATTTGACACACACCTCAATTGCTTCTCCTTCCTATACACTGCTACCATTTAGTAACAAAATTGAAGTTACAGTCTTTAAAATAAATGTACATTCAATTGGCATATAGCCTTCTACTTTTGAAAGATTGGTTACGATTCTTATTTTAGGACATTTTTGTTGGAAATGCCAATCAATGGTGACCTGCCAATTACTGGGGGTATAATAATGTTTTCTTAAAATAAAAATAAAAGTAAAACGCTTTTTCTGAAACATTTTCACAGACAATATATGCCTATATTTTATTGAGAAATGAGTCTTTGCGACCCTGAAACGCGTGTCTATTTTTCTTCTTTTTTGTAAATGTGTGCATTTTTTGAATAAATTTAGCAATTTCCATTTGTTGTCTGAGACATTAACTACTCTATAAAAACAGGCATGAAAAGAAACATGTAGCTGTCTGTTCTCAGAGAAGGCATCTTAAATTATGATAGCCTTCAAAAGACTGCTGTCTATTCGCTGAAACTCTTCTCACTTAATAATAAATATTTACTTCCTAAATATAGCTGAATCACTTGTAAAAGCACTAGAGGACGCGAAGTGATGTAGTTTATGTACTATTACATGTCTGCTTGTTAAAGTTTGCTATTCAAATCGCTGAATGAACTATCTGTAGAAACTCCTTCTTTGATGCAAAGTGTGTCTTTGAATGTCGACGACTGATCTTTGACTCGAAGAATATTCAGTTATCCTACTAATTTGAATAACAGATGTGACGTGTTGGGCTCAACAAGAAATACCCTTGACAAAAGGTAGAAAGACTCTTAGCTGCTATCGCAATCTGTTTAAAACAATCTGTATCAAAGAGCTCAGATGCTGCCAAAGTTCAGGCTAAACAAGTTTTTTTTTTTTTTTATATTCGTTTCTGTGCATGTTCAATAAGATTATATTGCAGTTGAATTGGACGATATTTGAAAGAGGATGCGTATTAGAATTACACTTTCAGATGTTTGACTTACGAAGGATTTGTGTTTTTTGAATTTCCTACGCATCTGGCAATATATTAGCTAGAAAACTGTATCAAATAAACTGAATTCCTTCAGGGAGCACTCTCAATATTACTCCGCAGTACCAACACTTAATTTATATAAAATGAAATACCAACATATAATTTATATAAAATGAAAATAATGTTTAACTTGTTTCTTATTTTTGTGAAAGATGTGTTGTTAAGTAACTCTTAGTAGATAACTTGTTCATTATAGTCATTAACTTTCCTAAAAATAAAGATATACGTTTAGTTTAGTCATAACAAACTACTATCTCCATGTTTCTAAGTATAAATTACTTTATTATAGCTTTATTTCATTAGAAAAATATTTTCAAATAGTTTGTAACTTTATATTTAATTTAGGATTTAATTAAACACGTGCAGAAAAATGTAGGGCAACGTGAAATACTGATTCAGAGTTGTTGATACATGTTTCTTACTGTCATAGACCAGTAAAGATAAACTTATTAACTATAATAAACTAATGAGAATAAAAATAAACTAATAAACTTAGTCGTAATAAAAAATAGGGATGTATATTTATAATTGTCACATTAAACTTATGTCTCCCTCTTTCTTAGTAGATATTAGGGGAAGCTGCTGTATACACGAACAAAATTTACTTTTCAATTTTTGCTCGTCCCTGGGAATGGATAATCGATACGGAAAAAAATTCGGGCAGAATCTACAACTTTTCATCTAATTTGGCAATTTTTGTCAGATGAAAATCTCAAAACTTTCAACTTCAAAATTTTTTTCTTAAAAACCATCTTTTTTTGTCCGTTGTACAACACCCCGTTCAACACGTGGATAGATGCCTTTGTACCCATGGACATATAGAAAAATAATATATACATAGGTCTGAGGAGCTCAGTTATACTCAATACATTTTCATAAGCCATTTTATATTAAAATACTTCAAACATCCATTGAAAATAACGTTAAATAAAGTATCCAACAGAAATTGAGCTTTAAAAATTAATCGAACGTTTTTCCCATATTTAAAAAAAAAATTTAAATTTTTAACATCAGTGAACTCTTTAAAAAAGTTATTACTCTTAAGAGAGTTAATAATTTTATGAATAATTAATATGTTTTTAAACAAAAAAAATAACTAGATTCATGATATTATGACTCTCTATGTACCTACATAACAACCTCAATTTATATGCAAATTGGAACCTTTAACCAAAATTAACCCATTACAAAAAAAAAAAAAAAAAAACTCAGTTTAGATCAAACCAACAAAAATCTAGAAAAGTCGAATTCAAATGAAAACAGGTGGAATTGACGGTCTGTAGATCCTACAATAGGTGGGGGTACTTCAACACTATATCTTCAAGCCCTACTTCAAATTCATCACCATTGTTGAAAGCAAATTTCGGACGTTGATGACAAGAGACCATTTTGAGGCACTTCACATAGTAAGAAGACTCACGTGTGACCTAAGGATAGCCATCCGTGGGTACATATGGTTATGTGCCCTTGGGTACAAGGGTACGCCATTTTGGTTTTGCAAGTCAGTCACATCGACACGACCACAGTTTTACAACATTAAAAATCAGAAACAAAGCCTTCAAAATATAGGGAATCATGATACCTACAACAAAAATGAGTAATGCAATCCACGACGGACGGAAAAAAAGAAATTGCTTATGTTTTCTTTTTACTTAGATCCTATTAAAACCGAAAAAATGTGATAGAATCTTAAATGTTCGTTTGATGGCGTTGAAACTTCCTGGAGTACTGGAGAGGGCTGTGACACACACGTTGAACCCCAATCAGGATCTCTCTCGACGATACCCAGAATTTCCTGACCAACGTTTGTAGGTACAACCGTCCGTGGGTACAGCAGCTTCCCCTACTTTGTTATAATTATATTTCATTAGAAACAGATTTTCAGACAGTGGGTAACCTTATATTTCGTTTTGGATTTAATAAAACATGTGTAGAAGAATTGGGGGCAACGTGAAATAGGGAGGCAAAGTTTTGCACTATTCATCAAAAAAAGGGTGTGCCATTGCCTCCGAAGAGGTTGGACTTCTGCCTGTTTGGAGCGCTAGAGGTATTTTATTTCTCTCCTACCACCCACATGGTGATCCTGTGGGGGCACTCCCCTATCAGCCACCTGGGGACGCGCTCAGTGTGGGTTACAGGCTCCAAAATGTTGATATGTGTTTATTATTGTCAAAATAAATTAATAAAAAATCGAATAAATAAATTAAATTTATAAAATAAAAATAAACTATGATCATGAAAAATAGAGATACACATTTATTATTCTCATAGTAAACTAATACCTTAATTTTTCTAAGTAGATGTTACTTTAGAAAAGTTATATTTCATTAGAAATATATTTCCAGACAGCGAGTACCTTTATGCTTCATTTATTATTTAAATAAACACATGCAGAAGAATGGAGGGTAACGTAGCGTATTGAGGAAAAGTAAAATATTGATATACTTTGAAAATTGTCATAATAAACTAATGAAAATAAAAACAAACTAATTAACTTAGTCCTAATAATAAATAAAATTATACTTTTATTATTTTCATAATTAACTACAGTAAAACCTCGTTAAGTCGTCACTCAAGGGACCAAAAATTTTTGACCACTTATGCGGAGTGACTACTTATGTGGAGTGGGAAATTAAGGAAGAAAAAAAAAGGCCTTACAAATATTCATGAATAGTAGTAGAATTCTGTGAGAAAAACAATAACTTATCTAATCAATGTCTATAAATTAGTGGAAATTTTAAAAAGGGGGGGGGAATACTAATGGTAGTTACTTTGTTTTATTTTCTCTTACTTATACATTACTTAATAACAACAACTTATTTTAATGTAGTTACGGTACATTAATACAATCTTTCAATGTTGACTCATGAAGTTGTTGCTTACGGAAAAGAACTATCTCTTCTTACATACATCAAGCTTTAAATTTTGTGTTTGTTGTTCCTTGTGAACGGATGTTATATACTGACCAACTTTCTCTATGTATTAGATTTTGTGTCTTTCTGGAAGGAGTTAGATTCATATTCTCGGCACTTGGCAGAGTCACAGCAAGAAGTATGCTTTGAATTACTAGAACCGAGGATCGAGATTTCAAGGAAAAATGACTATCAAACAGCCTTTCAACTAAGTCCGAAACAATTTTCTAAGATCCGCTAGGGAAAAGGAATTTTAGAAAACAATTTTTGAGTGACTAGTTAAGCGGGTAAAATTAAATTTGGTGACCAGTAAAGGAGGATCATTTTACATTACTGTGAATTAGACCTTGTCGGGACCAAGGAAAAACGACCACTTAAACGGAGTGACCACTTAACCGGTCGACTACTTATTGAGGTTTCACTGTATTTCTCAATTTAAAAAAAAATAAGAAAATGGTAAAAAATTTCATGCTGTGTACCTACCTGGCAATCATTTATTTTGTGTAAAATATGTAATTGATTTCAGTTAGGAAATAGTTACCTCTGAAGATCAAGAAGCACGAGTATACGCCATTTTATTCGTTTTTTTTTCTTTCCAATGGGGCTGTATAAGAGACCCACCTCAAGCGGCGTCTTGGCCATAACCAGGGTGGTCATTCCAAACTCGTCAACTTGCGAGATCGAGATTTTCGCTCACGTGATTGGTTGTGACGTAGAAATATTGCAAAGTAGTATTTTAATCTACTCGAACCTAGATAGATTAAAATACTACTTTGCAACATTTCTACGTCACAACCAATCACGTGAGCGAAAATCTCGATCTCGCAAGCTGACGAGCTTGGAATGACCGCCCAGACCTAGTGCGCTGCCCAACAATGCACCAGTCATCAGTCTGTGTCACCATGAAGGCGCTGATGCATGACACAGTAGTGTTTTTGACGCCCAGTTTTCACCAGATGGAGGCACCTGGGTTCTCATTTGATTCGAAACTGCACTAGGAATTGAATTTAGCCGAGGGATATTCTAAGCCAGACGAATACCCAAGGGATCTTTTACATGCCGCATGATCATACGACATGGGCGCTGAAGATTTTCTGCATCTTAAAAATCCACCGACTGGCCACCCAGGTCAGAACCTGGGTCCCCAAGCGTAGAAGTTCAGTGCCTAACCATCACGCCACCAACCGGCCCATTTTATTTGTGGTATGTCAAAAATATTTTACATAGCATGATAAACTTCATGTTATATACACTGTAAAAACGATTCAGAAACGTTCCTGGAAAATAACGGGATGATGTGCTCAATTTTTCGCCAGCAACATGTCTTGCAAAAACCAGAAAAGTTTTCCGCTAAAGTTCCGTAACCTTCCTGAAATTATCTTGGAAGCCTCCTAAAAATTTCAGAGATCTTCCCGTTTAAAGCCAGTCGTGTGTCTGGAACTTAAGAGTAAACTTAGGTAGATATAATACAACAGCTTAGCACCTTCTTGATTCATCATGGAAGTTCCAAAATCAATATTACAACCATGGCCAAAGCTATGACAGAATTTAAAGTATCAAGAATTCAACTTGCCTGCAATTCTTTCGAGGCTCCGTAGTCCGTGGACTTATTCGCCCCCCTGAGAGAGCTTGATCAGTGTAGACGGTCCGTTATCGATCTGAAGCCGATACACTGCATAAATACGCTTTTTAATCTTTAAACTAGGAGCTAAACTTATTTTTCACAACCGTGAGATGTTTGCATCCGTGCAACATGTAGCAATTCAGGAACGGTTTTGGCAATAATACTTGATTTTTCCGGAAAAAGGACAAAAACTATTGAAATCCCGAATCGTTACACGTAAATACTCATTAACGTTTTAGAATTTTTTTACAGTGTATATTTTAAATAATTGTTGATTATTAATGATTTTTAGGCTAGTAACTCTTTCCTTAATATTCGGGTGTTTTAATGTGAAACGTGTTGTACAAATTGTCAATTTTCGTCTTTTATTCGAACGTACAAAGTTACTGCCAAAATAGAAAATAACGTTCGAATAGAAGTTCTGTTAAAAATACTCTTTGTAAGCTGAAATTGGACAATTTACAGTTTCTGCAAAGGAATTGACCACTGATATCCCCCACCATAAATTCCATCCATCATTTATTTAATCGAGACGGTCCAGACATTTTGCAGAAGCAATACTTTCGTAATTGTGAATTTGTATAACGACATCACAGTTCAATAGTTGACTGCCAACAGCCTATGAGTCCTTGCCACGTAAACTGTTGCATTGTGCTGAGCAAAGAGAAGTCGGCCGCAATACTGGGAAAGATTCTATGATTTTTTTCCTCAGTATTTGTTATGCTTAAATGTAGTGAATTTTTACAGTTTGAATGTATAGAACCAACAATTTATGCAACCGTCAAAATTATTGAACTCTGAAAACATAAAAAAAATAAAATGTTATATATTATTTCACATGCTTGAAACAACGTAATGCAATTGGACATTCGCAGCACTACTTTTTTTTTTTCGTTCGGCACAATGATAAGTGTTTATATTCAAGTCTAGACGTGTTTTTATGCATACACGTTGTGACAGCGTAACAAAATATATTGCTTTCTCTGCGCTGATTTAAATAAAAATCAATACAAATTTCTTCTAGTCCAATGAGCACATTTTTTAGCATCATACTCGCTTTATCGCTAAAATATAACAATTAAAATTTGTTTCAGGAGGAGCATTCTGAGTATTTTTTTACGAAGAATGTTCAAATGTCATAACTATTTTTATTTTGCTTACAAATCTACAAGTAGAATACATCTTATGGCACCACTGCAATCAATTGTATATTTTATGTGAGTACGTGTGTTTTTCTCTTTCACACAATAAACATTATACACTAGCCTCTTGCGTGTCTCACATAGTGGTGACGACATCACTATCGCGTGACAGAGATTAGCCAATAAGATGCGAGTATTTAACGGGCATAGATATATAGATACACAGATAAAGTCAGGTTTTAGACTTATAGATTCTAGAAGCATTATGTATGGAGTACATAGTTATATATTTTGATCTTTCAGATCTTCCATTTTTTATTTTTTTCCTGCATTATAATAATATAAGTTATGATACAATAAGTTTATTTAGAAAGTTTTGATTACAGAACTTAATGAATGAACTATTGCATACTACACGGAATCATTCTACACTAATAAACAGGTATCTTTCAATTCAACTTAAAATACGTTTCAATATCAATAATTAAAAGCTTCAAATCGTTCTAAAATTTCAACTCTATTACTCTCAAAGCTTAGTTTATTTAATGCTAGTGGTACTCGCACGGTTTTGCCCTTAGTAGAAAATTCAAAGGTTTTATGGTTCGCCTGCAAATTCTCGCCAATTCGCTTGCTCATGTTACGGTTCCACGTTATGATAACTTGGTAATTTACTCGTCCATCTTATGATAATTCTGCTCGGGAAAGTGTTCTTAAAATTGGAATAGAAAAAGAACAAAATCGAAGTTTCAAAAAATCGCTTCGAAGTGCACAGCCCCATGCTACAAACTATTTCTGTGCAAAATTTCATGAAAATTGGCAAGAACGGTCTAGGCGCTATGCGTGTCATAGACATCCAGACAGACAGAGATTCAGACATACTTTTAGCTTTATTATTAGTAAAGATTCTTTTAGCTTGTTACATCTAATACGAAAACGAAATTAGGTGTAAGATTCTATTTAAAAAAAAAACTTTCTTTTTAAGACAACGAAATAATCTTTGTTTTATAAAATCTCAGTTCTCTTAATATATAATAGTTTTATCATTACCTTTAAAATCCCTTATGTATTACAATTATCAAAACATTATGGAATGTCTAAGAGCGATAAATATATTTTATAACTAGTGATACACATGAATTATAAATGGTTATTTATCTTTAATATTTTGTGTCAGTTTTTATTTCAGTTGCAATAAACTACTAAAAACAATTGATTTAATGTTAGAAATATTGTCTTAGCTTCATTGCATAGTCCAATTGCATTTTTACTAGTTGGTAAAAAGATTGCAATACCATCATCATTTAAATATATCAATCTGGCAGAAAATATTAAATTTCAACATCATTATATACGCACAAACTTAAAAATAGAGATTATTTAGGGTACTAAAAAACAGTTAAAAGAACTTACTTAACGGCAGTCGTTAAATTACAACGAATTTTTTAAACCAAAAACGGAATTTTTACACGCCTAATTCACGCTAATCTTTGCATGGACTCGACTATCATGATCTCGACTATCACAGTGATCAACTCGATTTCTAATGAGTTTACAATTCATTTTCTACAAGATAATTTTAAAATAATACTGGAGGAAGAAACTTGACAAAATGATGTAAGCTTGCGAGTATGCTATCCCTGATTTTTACTTCCTCTTACAAAAAAGGAAGTATTGTATTCGCCAAAAGTTTTTTCACTCAAAAATCGACCTTAATTTTCATTTTACTCACCCCCGAATGAATGTTGAGTTTTTTTTTTTTTTTTTCTCGACTCGACCACAAGTGGCTAAGTGCCTAAGAACGTATAGACACGCGAAATATCCATTTTGACGATTCCCGAGGTTATTACAATAAGTTTTCTCGTGGCGTTTGTATGTACGTATGTATGTATGTGCGTATGTGCGGATGTGAGGATGTGCGTATGTATGTCGCATAACTCAAGAATGATATGTCCTAGAAAGTTGAAATTTGGTACGTTGACTCCTAGTAGGGTCCAGTTGTGCAACTCTCCTTTTGGCTGCATTCGGTTGTTTCTAAAGGTGTCTTTGCCCCTTTTGTGAGGGAGGGGGAAATCATTGTTAACTTCGATGTAAACCTAAATGGTGTTATAATTTGAAGGACACTTAGCGTATCGCCAGTTATTTGGTCGCCAAGTTTTGTCGCCAGCTAGGCGACAAATTTGGCGACTAAAAAAAAAAAAATTAAAATCTATTTTCAATTTGGCCACTGTTTGTGACATTTTGAGAGTAAACTATTGAATCACATTAAAATTGCCAGTAATGGGGAAATGACATTAAATCGGAGTAAAAGGAAGTCATGTGATGCGCACATCAGCTCGTTTTCTAATACTTTGGAACAGGGAGGAGGAGAGGGAGAGAAATAGAAAATGCTTTGTAAATAATGCTGTTAATAGATAGCATAGTAACCTGAAATCTCTGAAAAATATTAAATCACAAAAACATCAAAATCCATATTTAGAACAAATTCAAACGCAGCAGCTAGCTTGAGACAAAATTTCCAACCTAATAAATGCATCGACTAATTTGGGACGGAGGGCGCATTATGTTTAGAATTATTTAAAACAATCCTTATATAATTATTTTTTAGCGTTTTCATTTTCCAATGTTTTGAAAAAAAAAATGATGCATAACGATAATGCAAAGTTATTTGAAGAAATAAGAAACGCAAAAGATTTTCTTTATAAGTTGTTAAATCATCCTGCAGAAATACGTCAACTAATGAGGGAACAACCACAAGTAAATACTATAAAAAGAGAACACAATCTTGAATTACTCGTGCATGCTTAAACGAGGCTTTTCAAAATAAAAGTTGTCAAACAAGTAATTTTTGTTTTCGTATTTTTATAAATGTTGAGCTTTAAATTTTCTTCTTTTTATCAAAATTTCCTTGTTAGTATCGAATCTTGAAAGTTTCGTGGAATATTTTCTTCGCTTCCGCAAGCTTAAGGAAAGTTGGGCTTCCTTTATTAATTAACTATAATAAAGCAGATTTTTCCTTTACCTAAGCGAAAAAAAACTCTGTAAAATTTAAAATTTTATGGAAGTATTTAATTACATTATTTTGTAACTAACAGTTAAAAATTAATTATTAGTATTACGAGTTATGTTATTTTGCGTTTAAATAAGTGAAAACATTCGGGTTCGCATAAAATTGCAGTTTGAAAAGAAAAGCTCATTTTGTTTTTGTTTTTTTAATTAGAAATTAGAGAATTGCAATGTTTAAAAAGTTTTTAAAACGTTTCTGAATATGAAAAGTTAAAGAAAGAAGTGCTTTCTGGAACTGTTGACTCAGCAGACTGTTCCTTCTCAATGACAAATATGTAGAAAATTTTAAATTTCATATAATTATTTGACTTTTAATAGAATATTTAAATTGAAAAATTTCGTGACTATAAATTAAAAATAAATATTGATTTTTTTCGGGAGGCTTCTTTTTTTCCTCTTTTTTGTGTTAAAATATGTGAAAAAAGTTTCGATCTCACTTCGGATTTCAGTTCATTGAAAAAAAAAAAAAACTCATTTTCATTTTTTAAGCTAAAAAACGTTAAATTGTAATTTAGAAAGATATGTAAATAATACTTTGACAACTTGTCTCTAAAGAGGCTACAAGTTCATTAAAAACATTCTATCGAATTGATTTTTTAAAAACTTTTTTATGCTTTTGAGGAAATTAAAAACAAGCGTGTAATTTTATCCGGATATTTTTTACTTTATTTTTCACATTTTGTAGCGTCAAAACATTTTGAATTGCCAAATATGTGAGAAATAAAGAAATACCTTTGTCCAGAAAAGTAAAAGAAAACAGTACAATGTTAATTTTTAGAAAAATGCAGACATCTGCATGCACGTGTTTTAGCGTTACAAGGAACTCCTTTTTCAATGTAAAGTAAAAACGGCTTTACCTCGAAACACATGCACGTAATTCTCTACAATTTCGTGCGAAAAAAATATTGTAATATACCTTTTCTTGTATATTTAGTTTAAGTGAATTAAATAATTCTGACTTTTAACTGTCATAAGACATGACTTCTTTGAAAACTGAATATGCTTTTTTTTTTCTTCTTCGAGTAAAATGGATTTTGTTTGAGAGCTAAATAACTATTTCAAATGAACTGTTTAAAAAGCAGTTTTATTTCTTCTAAAACACAGACCGATAAATTTAGTTACAACTTTTTTTTTCAACCTTACAAAACAAAATAATTTTTGGTAAAGAATCGCCCCCCCCCCCCTCCCCTCGCAAAACCTTACGAACGAAAAAAGTTTCAAAAAGGAACAAGGAGACAAAACGCAGATTAATAGATCGGCCAACACGCATTTTTACCAGGGTTGTGGACTTGGATGGAAATGACCGACTTTGACTCCTACAATTTTGGAGCTTTCAACTCCAACTGCTTTACTTCAAAATCATTTCCACAAATACAACACGACTCCGACTTTCACTCCGAAGCTCTGAAAACTTGCGGACTCGTGTGGAAAACAGCCTAGTCCAATAGCTTGCTAGGGTCCGCAGCCCTGAATGTTAACATTCCAGAAAAGTAAACTAGTTTAAAATTTTGTATTATAAATCTTTCATGGAATGTTGAATTTACGTTGTCTTACTTTTAACAATATATCAACGGGGGGGTTTAATTTTTCTGATTCCTTTATTACCATTTAAACACTCTTTTCTAAATTTATTATTATTCATCCTGCTATACATAATATCCCATGATAGAGTAACTTTCGTGACGTCATCAACAATGAAACTCGTGCCACGGCATGGCAATTTGATAATAGGATTTCTTAGTGTTTAACATGCAGGTAGAAGCTTTATTAAGCAAGGCTGAACTGGTAAACCTGTCATTTCAGGGTAATGAAGAAAGGACAAAGGGGTCAACGATGAACCCTATCTATTGGAGTTAACGATTAATGCACTGGAGTTAGGGTTACAATTTCAACTATCAAAATATCACCAAATGCAAGGGCTTCGTTCAAATTTAGAAGCAATTTTCACCCGTCATATCTTGATGGGCGATTTTGTAATTATTCATATTGCTCATATTTTTCAATCATATAATAGATTATAAGTGATATAGCAGACTCACATAAACTAGGTCCAAGAACAATTGCACGACATTCTTTACTAATCTAGTTTCTTCAAACAAATCCCATTTTCTCGGTATTAAGAATAAAAGAACAACCAACTAAGAAAACAAAAACTGAAATTAAATGCTCAAAACCTCTAAAACGAATATTCTCCTGTTTTAATTTCATTGACTTCTCAGCCCAAGAATCAATTTAGCAGCGTTTGTACTATCCTTATCGAAATAGTTTTCGCATGAGTCTAAAATCAAATGTCGTTCTACTGCCTGAGACAACACCTGTAGAAGACAAGACAAATTTGAATTCGCAATTCTGACAGAAGCCATTTGAATTGAATCCACATATTTCAAATCTGAGACTTGGATTTCTGCGTTTAAAAGGAAAATCTTTTATAAACGAGGATCGCTGTCAGAAATTTAAATGTAAGAAAATGGCTCTGTGAAAATTTGAAAAGCAATTCATTGGGGACAGCGATGTATTTCCAGTCTGGTGCCCAAGCTAAAATAAAAATGAAAACCAATTCAGAAATTCGATGAAAATAATTTATTCTTTTTTTCTTATTATTTTTAAGCGCTTAAAAAATGCATGTGTCTAATATGCTTTTATTTTTTGAAAAAAAATAAAGTATTTTCATTTTACGCTGGGACCTTTCGTTATAAGCAGTAGCCATGAGCAGACTAGTGATTAGGAGTCGTATTGGGAGTACCGGGTTCAATAGCCGAACTCATAAAAGCTCTATGCAGGTTTTATAGAGTTCCTGCACTGAGAAAGAGTAAACGGAAATCATTACAGTTAAAAAGGACTGAAGCTACCAGAGCATTTACTATCGGTTTTAAAGATAAGTGTACCGTGCCATAAGTTACACTGTAAAAACGATTCAGAAACGTTCCTGAAAAATAATGAGTGGCTGATGTGCCCAATTTCTGCCAGTAAGATACCTTACGAAAATCAGGAACGTTTTCCGCTAAAATTCAGTAACCTTCCTGAAATTATCCCAAAATCTTCCTGAAAAGTTGAGAAATCTTCCCGATGGAAGCCAGTCGTATTTCTGTAACTTCAGAGAAATCTTAGGTAGGTATGACGTAATAGCTTTGCACCTTACGGAATCATTAAGAAAGTCCCAAAAGTAGTATTGGAAACATGGCCAAAGCCGAGCCAGAATTGCAAGCATCGAGAATTGTACTCGCCTGCAATTCTCGCAAAGCAACGTTGTCCATGCCTATTTAATCCCTTTGGGAGTTTAATCAGCATGGAAGGGCCGTATTAGAACGGAAGTCGATACACTTTATAAACGCACTCAGTTTTTAAACTGGGAGCTAAAAATATTTTTTTAAACAGTGAGAAGTCTGTATTCCTGCAACTTGTAGCAATTCAGGAAATTTTTTGATAATGATACTTGAGTTTTCCAGGAAGTGGATAAAAACCATTGAAATCCTGAAACGTTACACGGAAAGACTCAGTAACGTTTCGGAACTTTTTTACAGTGTATAAACAAAAGACTTCAGATGAATGTTAAGAAGAGTTTCAGCTAATTTCCACATGTTATTTTTATTTTCTATAAGTATAGTATTGGTTTGGTAAAGAGACTACTGGGCTAGGGCAATATGATTTTTAAAACGGAAGAAATTCTAAGATTTGCAAAACGTAA
The DNA here is from genome assembly GCF_026930045.1 of Uloborus diversus. NCBI lineage: Eukaryota > Metazoa > Arthropoda > Arachnida > Araneae > Uloboridae > Uloborus > Uloborus diversus. The sequence goes on along the minus strand of NC_072738.1, from coordinate 153,380,718 downwards.
ATAAGAGTTATTCTCAACGCAAACCGGCTTTTCTCATCCATAATTTAACAAACAAAATCATTTACGCTTCAGCCATGCGGAACGCAACGTTTAGGGGCCAGACTATTTCCTTTATTAATGTAATTGTAAGTTACTGTAAAAGAAATAAATCTGGTAAATGTCGGCATTCGCCAGTGTATGCCGTCAAACACAGAACAAATACATCGACGAAAGATATTTTTACTCTAGTAGTTTAGTTAAAACAAATTAAGTGAGGTTCATTACAGTAAACATTGCTTATATCTCTGTGGGTATAAGAGATACTTTCACGAAAATATCAAAATAAATGTTTGATAGATTTTTACTTATTTCTAAAATTTATAGCTTATTCCCAGCTATTTACAATGAAAAATTATCAAATAATTTTTTTTGTTTCCTCAATTTGTCGCTGGTCCCCTAAATGAATAGCAGTCTCAATTGTTTTTGGAAAATGACAGTTAGAAAATACTTTTTATGTGTTAAAAATTATGAAGCAATTAGTATTTTATTTCTCGAGAAATCAGTAAAAACATGAATTTTTGAAATTGTTCCATTAGTTTTTTTTCATGTAGTGTAGTTTAATAATGTAATAAATACTAGAAACAAGGGTGGATTCAAAGCTGTTTTGTAACCAAAATGTCGGATAAGTCGGCCTGTCTTTTTCAAGGGGTTCTACCTCAAGGTATGTTTTACAACGTAAAATGTCTTGCTTGCCTTCTCATAAAACAGGAATTAGAGACGAAATTTTTAATGCAAAATTGCAATAAATTAAATAAAGTCATACATATTACAAGTAATGTTTCACTTTTGATTTCCTACTCTCAGGAATTGTTTAGCAAAAAAAAAAACATACTACCTCCATGCACACCATTTATCAAAAGTATTTTTCAAGAGACATCGATTCAAATAACGATCTAAGATAAATTGCGTGATTCATTTCGGATAATTATTTAAAAAAGATAAGACCTCGTAATGAACTAAAGAAGCCATAAGCAGGTAAGAAACAGTATCTACATTTTTTTGCCCTCTCCCTCTTTTTTTTGCCATTTTTTTCTTGTACTTTAGTTTTAATGTACAAATGCGTTTATTTGATTTCCGCGGAAAATAAGGCAGTTTCTTAATTACTGGTATAACTTCAATTTAATTTTCATTGTTCACTGTAAAAACGATTCAGAAACGTTCCTGGAAATTAATAGGCATCTGATGTACCCAATTTCTGCCAGTAACATAGCTCGTAAAAAAACAGGAACGTTTTCCGCTCAAATTCAGTAACCTTCCTGAAAAATCCAGAAATCGTTCCGTTTAAAGCCAGTCCCATCTATGGAATTCAGTGTAATCTTTAGTGGGGATAATATAACAACTGGGCACCTTCCTGAGCTATCAAGACAGTTCCAAAAGCAGTGCAGCAAACAGAGCCAAAGCTAATACAGAATTGCAAGTAAGTATCTCACTTGATTACAATTCTGGCAAAGCTACGTAGTCAGGGTTGGCAAAAACCCGGGTTTTTTTTAAAAAGCCCATGGACCCAGGGTTTTTTGGGTTTTTTTAAATAAAACCCAAAAAAAACCCAACGAAAGCTGGGTTTTTTAAAAGAAATGTGGTTTTTTTTTTTTTTTTTTGTCTTTTTTTAGGGGAAAGGTGGGGTACTCGTAGCATATTGTAGCATAAGTATATGGACAAAGCACAAAAATTGTCTTGATAAAAAAAGCTGGAAAATTCAGCGTTTTCTGAAGAAGGGTATAAAAGACAACAAAATTCAAGAATGGTGAAGTTTCAGATTTTTTTAGTTTCCATGATTACCAACAGTTAAGTCAAAGTTACTTCTTGAGTGATGAAATCTATTGTTTATTTGTTCGTTTTTTATTGCGACATTTTTTTTTTTTTTTTTTTGTATTTTACTTTATTGTATTTCATTTTGTTATATGCAAAACTACTGTAGAACCTCAAGTAGTTTAAATCCCTTTTTACTGAATTCCAGCTTAATTAAGACATTTCTTTGAATTTTATGTTGCCTGTTTTTCTGTTTCTGTGTACAGAGTAAGAAATATTAAACTTTTTCGTAAGATAATGAAAATACTGTACATCCTATTCCGTTTTCTGTCCGACCATTTGTAAAACCTGTTAATTTCTAAAAAATATACCTTGTTTATTCGAGTTTTGTAACGTGTTGGTTTGCAGAAAATAATTCACATGAGAGCCTTTTAGCTAAAGTAGTATCCTTTGTACAATCTGCAAATATCGAGAAAATCTGACGTGACAGGACTTAGTCAAGATAATTTGAGTTCCTTATTGACCAGTTGAAGGAAAAAGTTAAATATATTTATTTAAAACCTTTGAAGCATTTTTTAATGCCCTTAAGAGTTAAGAAATACTATTAAAGTTCAAAATTCATTTTTTATGTCCATTGCCTATTGTGAAGAAGAAATAAAAAAGAAGTTTAAATTGTAAAAGTATTTAAATTAATTATTTTTTTAAAAAAAGTTCTCAGAAAATTTTTAAAAACCCAAAAGTGGGCTAAATAATGGGTTTTTTTAAAAAAACCCATTGGGTCCAATCCGGCCAACCCTGTACGTAGTCCATACTGATTCGCTCCCATTGGGAGTTTATCCAGAACGGATGTGTCGTTATCTATCTGAAGCCGATGCGCCTTATAAATACTCTCATTTAATCTTTAAACTAGTAGCTAAACATATTTTTTACAACAGATAAAAGTCTTCCTTCGGACAACTTATAGCCATTCAGGAAACTTTTTGACAATGTATTTATAATTCTAGAAAGTGGATAAGTACCATTAAAATCGCGAAACGTGACACGGAAATACTCAGTAACGTTTCAGAATTTTTTTTAATGTTCTTAAAATTTCCAAATTACTTCCGCAAAGCTCCGCATGAAAGTTTTCACACCCTCTCCTAAATTATTTTCTGGTCACGGCCCAGACTTATTTTGTGTATATAAAGCTGCGGCGTGAGTTTCTGTTCAGATAAAATATATTCTTTTACACATGAATCAATTTCTCTTCTCACAAGCCAATTTGCTTGTTTTTCTCATTTTTCTTCGAAATGCCTGTACATGATTAAAAATGTTTAATTCTCAGTTAATAGTTTAACATCATTTCACGGAATTTTCGGCATTTTCCTGATCCTCAAAGTTTCGCAAATACTGCAAATTAAATCTTTAACATAAGCAAGAAGTGAAATATATATTGGTACACATGAGAAGGAAAAGTTCTCCGAAAAGATGAATAGGTAGAGTTTTCAGAACAAATATCTTCGAATCCGTTTGTGAAGGCTTTCAAAACTTTAATATCAAATTTAAAGTTCTAATAACATCTCAACTTTCTTTATTCCGTCTTAATTCGGTGAAATTATATGATACGATTTTTCCTAGAAAATGCAAAGGAAGATTATTTATATAATGCTTAATTCCGTGGAATGTTATGTTGAGATATTTCCTGGAAAGTTAGGCAGAAGAAGAAAAATAGTAATTGAATTACAGAAATAAATAATGCCGTAGGCAGATAAACTTTAGTATCTGTAGAAAAAAAAAATTGAGATAATTGAAGAAACGCATTTTGAATTTAATATTAACAATAGAAAAATGTTGAAATAAGTCGTTTTTTCCAGCCTTTTTTTCAGCGGAAATTGAATAATCAAGTTCTTACAATAAAGTTAATGTACAATAATAGATGACAAAAACGCAAAAATAATAATAATAATAATAATAATTAAAAAAAATGTGCAGTTATTGCCTTTCCCTTGTTAACAGCAGAATGCTATTTAAATTAAAAATAAAATGCAGTTTGAGTTCAACAAAATTTAATTTTTTAATAGACCAAAACTTACTTTATGATGCAAATCTTAAAATACTTTTCGAACATGGGTTGTTTAGGCAGGAGAAGTGATGGCTAAGTAAAACGTAAAAAATGTTCCCCCGTTTAACCAGAGTTTTATTGGTAAACTTTTTGCCAACTTTACTTTTCCTAAAGCTGTCTTTAATTTTAACGTGGCGCATTGTGACATACTCAAAATTATGTTAAACAACAATAAAACTTAAATCCGTTTCTGAAAAAATAAAAGTTAACAATCTAGAATTGCTGGCAGGTATTTACTCTATGTTGCTTAAAGTTGTAATTTAACAGAATTTCAGTTTACCTTTAAAATGTTCGTTTTAAATAGCACAAGACAGGGTACTAATGAGCAAGGGTGCGACTTATACGCTGTCATTTTTCCGGGCAGCCTGTACATTTTATTGATAATAGACAAAAGAAAAGGATAAAATATTAATTTACATTTATTTTACTACACACTGTGCACCGTAAAAAAAATTCCGAAACGTTACTGAGTATTTCCTTGTAACGTTTCGGGATTTCAATGGCGTTTATCCACTTCCTGGAACTATCAAATATCATTGTCAAAAAGTTTCCTGAATTGCTAAAATGCATGAATGCAGATTTCTCACAGTTGTGAAAAATATTTTTAGCTCCCAGTTCAAAGATTAACTGAGCGTATTTATAAAGTGTATCGGTTTATGTTCGATTATGGCCCGTCCATGCTGATAAAGCGCACAAAGGGAGCAAATAGGTATGGATGACGTTGCGTTGCAAGAATTGCAGGTATTGCACTATTGCTTATTAAACTTTCTTATTAAATCAGGAAGGTGCATAGCTATTATAATGTATCTGCCTAAGAGAGCTATTATAATGTACCTACGCAAGTTTTCGCTAAAGTTCCAGAAACACGACTGACTTTAAACGAGAAGATTTCTGAAGTTTTCATTAGGCTTCCGGTATAATTTCAGGAACGTTACTGAACGTTCCTGGTTTTTGCAAGATAAGTTACTGGCTGAAATTGGGCACGTCAGCTGCCCATTATTTTCCAGGAACGTTTCTAAATCGTTTTTACAGTGTGGGTGAGAATGAATTCCTATGAAAATGTTTCACTTAAATGAAATTTAGTCGTTTCGAGTAAGGAAATAATGACCACTTGAGAAACAATAGTCAAAGTTCCAGAGAATCCAGACTGAAAACTTCTGCCTTATAAGCAGACCTCGCGATCTCGAAAATTCAGATCGGGATGAAATTCAGCAGATCAGAAGTAACCCTTAAGAGTATCCACACAGTAAAGCAATATAAGCGCTTTAACCAGAACTAAGGCTCCTATATAAGGGGAGCTGACTTATCCGACATTTTGGATCCAATTTTAATGGGCGAAAAAATAGTATTTGTACAAAAGCCTCATTGCAGAAAACTGGTGCCCAAACTTTAGATGTGTTGCCTGATTGATGTTTGATTATTTAATTCGGTAGATGAAGATGATTTAATCAATACAAATTAAAAACAAGTGAGGTGTGAAAATGAGGTTTATTACAGTAAACATTTCCCGATACATTTTTGTTGAAATTGTGAACTAAGTTATCATTCTAGATTCACCTTAAGTGCCATTTTACTCAACTTAACATCAATTGTTTTACGACATAGCAACCAGCGAATATTATACCGTATTTATAAATACTAGAAACGGAACCAAAATGTCGAATAAGTCAGCCTGGACTTTTCAAGGGGCTCTAGCCAGAACGTTTCGAGAAAACAACCTCCAGGGTCTTACACGCAGCTTATATATCATATACTAGTAGAGATTTCTTGCCAGCAGCAGCTCGGTGGCTATGTGGTCAGCGTACTGGATTCCCGTGTAATCCATTCCAGGCTCGATACCTCTCGAATAATTTTTTTTGTATAAATTTTTAAAGCGACCATTACAGCTAATTGAAGTTTGAATTGAAGAAAATACTTATTTTTTAAATACGTATGTATACGTATGTCTTCATTTTTAAATACGGCTCTATTAAAATTATATTTTTGATAAAGAAAATAGAGATAAATTCAACCGATAAAAATTATAATTTGATTACCACGGCAACAAAAGTAGGGTAGAACTTGTTAATTTATGTATAAAATTTAACAGTATAGTTTTTATTTATTAATTATATATTTATATACATACACCAGAATGATAATTATTATAAAAACAAGGAACACAAACACTGTTTTCACATCTCACACAATGTATAAAGAAAGATTGTTTACAGGAGCAACCTTTCTGTAAAAGATTCGTAGGAAAACATACTTCATTAATATTCAAGAAAATTTCTCTTTTGTCCGAAAGTTTGGAAATATACCAGGCATATCGAATGATTTTATTCAAAATTGGCGATGACAGTTGAAGGTGGACGCTTGATTGTATTTTTATGCAGTCTTCACGGGTATTTATATTTCTATTATTTTCAACGAGATACACAACATTTTGTATACTCTATATTAGATTCTGTACCTGTATATAAAAATAGTCGTCGAGAGGTTGAACAAGTGAGGAACATTTTGGTGAAAAAAACAATTCTTCAAGATTAATCGATCCCGGAGTGAATTGCGCTGGAGTCCAGTACACCAACCGCATAGCCACCGAGCTATTGCTGGCGAAAATCTCTTTAGCATATAAGCTGCGCTTAAAACTTTAGAGGCTGTTTTCTCCGAATGTTCTGGCTAGTGCGCTTTATTACTTCATTGTGTGGACAGTCTCAAGGGGCACTACTAATCTGCTGAATTTATTCCCGATCTGAATTTCCGAGACCGAAAGGTCTCCTTGTTGCACTGTAAAAACGATTCAGTTACGTTCCTGGAAATTAATAGGCAGCTGATGTGCCCAATTTCTGCCAGTAACATATCTCGGAAAAACCAGGAACCTCTTCCGCTAAAATTCGGTAACCTTCCTGAAAAATACAGAAATCTTTCCTTTAAAAGCCAGTCGTGTCACTGGAATTTCAGTATAATCTTTGGTAGGGATAATATAACAGCAGGTCACCTTCCTTAGTTATCAAGATATTTCCAAAAGCAGTGTAGCAAACATGGCAAAAGCTGAGACAGAACTTCAAGTAAGTATCTCACTTGACTGCAATTCTTGCAAAGCTACGTAAGAAAAAATTAGAGCATGCTTAGGAAAGTATAATATGATAACTTGGCACTTTCCCGATTTATCAAGGAAGTTCAAAGAGTATTAATGTAAACATGGCCAAAGCTAAGGCTCCTATATAAGGGGAGCTGACTTATCCGACATTTTGGTTCCAAAATTATCGGGCGAAAAAAATAAACATTTGTACAAAAGCCTCATTGCAGAAAACTGGTGTCCAAACTTTTGGTGTGTTGCCCGATTGATGTTTGATTATTTTATTCTGTGGATGAATACAATTTAATTAATACAAATTAAAAACGAATAAGGTATGAAAATGAGGTTTATTACCGTAAACATTTCCCGATACATTTTATCTGAATTTGTAAACGAAGTTATCTTTCAAAATTTACCTAAAGTGACATTTTACTCAACTTATCATCAATTATTTTACGACTTAGCAACCAGCGAATATTATGACGTATTTATAAATACTAGAAACGAGGTTGGATCCAATTCTGTCTTGGAACCAAAATGTCGGATAAGTCAGCCTGTCTTTTTCAAGGGGCTCTAGCCAAAGCTAAGTCAGAATTGCAGATAAGTGAAGGCAATTTTACTCACCTGCAATTCTTGCAAAGCTACGTAGTCCATAATGATTCGCTTCCTTTGGGAGTTTAATCGGCATGGACGTGCCGTAACCGACCTGAATTTGATACGCCTTATAAATACTCTCAGTTAATCTATAAACTAGTAGCTAAACATATTTTTTACAACAGAGAGAGGTCTGCATTCGGACAACTTGTAGCAATTCAGGAAACATTTTGACAATAATACTTGCTATTTCCAAGAAGTGGATAAAAACCATTGAAATCGCGAAACGTGACACGGAAATACTCAGTAACGTTTCGGAATTTCTTAGTGTAGTTTATTGAAATGCCTTACATTTAAATTTCAATAGTACAATATTCTTAGTCAAATAATATCTTCAAAGTTATTATTTACTTATTTCAGTTCAATTATTCACAATTAAAATAGTATATGACTGTAAGTCAGGTAAAATCCACTGTAAGAACGGAATATTTTAGTATTTCAGACACGGCCATCCTTTACATAAGAAAGAAAAAAGGTTGCTTCAAGATATTAAACTCTAAATACCGTCATGGAAGCATGCTGTGAGAATTGTTGCATCGACCAAAGAGGGAAGACAGCGGAGCCATCAGAAGAAGAAAGTCTTTCAAAAGCTTGAACTTAGGAGATGTTTTTAGAACGCAAATGAAAATGCTTCTTTTGTTTGTGCTTTGAGAACACGATGCCAAAGCAATTTCACGTATACTTAGAGTTTCTTTAACATTTTTCATATTTTCTTAAAAATAGGAAGACAATATGAGTACTTCACTGTGGGTAACGTTTTCCAATGAATGAAACTTTAGATTTGTCAATTATTCCTCCATGCCTTGAACATATGTTTTGTAAGTTAAAAGATGCCAGATATTGTTGATTGTTATGTCCATCCATACTAGAAGGAACATAGGGCTTATGTCATGTAAGATTTATATTTTTCTCTCGTGCTTCTGTGAAGTTAGTCATATAAAAAAAAATTTGCAGAGAAAAATTCATGCCATAAATAAAAGTTCATTCAATGAATTTTGCCAGCGTTTTTTTTTATTTTTTACTTTCAACATTTTGTCCTGTTTGTAAACATATTGTTATGCCTCTCCTCAGTTTTTAAAACGGTGTATTTTCAGAAATGATTTATGTTGCATTTTTAAAGGGACCACAGCCAAATTTTGTCTGTACAGTAATTTCTAACTCACAAAATTCTGTATAATTTTAGTGTTACAATATTTTTATCTATAGAGTAAGTCTGGTAATCTCTAATATATATATATATATATATATATATATATATATATATATATATATATATATATATATATATATATATATATATATATATATATATATATATATATATATATATATATATATATATATATATATATATATATATATATATATATATATATATATATATATATATATATATATATATATATATATATATGGATGTATGTTTGTGGGTATGTGTGTATGTTCCTTATACAAATCCACAGTTTTCGTCTGATTTCTTCCAAATTTGGCACAAAGGTAAATTGTTGCTCAAGAATTCATATAGGCGGGTTTTTGGAATTTTAAAAAGACTCAAAGAGGTCTAATTTCATATTTTGAGTCATAAAATTGCTCTTTGCTGCACGAACGAATTTTTGTATAGTTATGAATTTAGTCTACATGAAAAGCCCGTAAAAAACTACCCTAGATGAAGTTTCTTGAAAGATTGACTTTAATCGTTAAATTTGTGAACCTTGGTTCAAAGCAAATGAAAACGGTTATCAACATATAACCACCAGGAGCTATTTTAAAGGCAATCAACACAAAACGTATCCTGAACGATGGCCGTCAATGCCATTTAGCGAATGAGCGTTAAAGGATGTTTGGCGAGAAAGCCGTAGATATAAGAAATGATGCTGTACATCGGTTCTTGAACTGTGACCTGGGAAGCCAAGGTATCAATTGATGCTATTCATGGTGCTACTGAATTTGAATGCTACCGTTACATTCAAATTTTTAACCCGGGAGAACTCGCGGTACTTTTCGTCACACGAAAGCTCGCGGGGGGCTCCGTAGGCCCGGAGTGGTTATTTCAGTAAATTGAGTTTGCAAAAAAAAAATGGGTTTTCAACCCTTAATTATAAATAAACAGCCTCTAAAATATGTTTTAAAAAGTAAGGTTTAAGAAAGTTTTATGATACATGAATCTAAATCTTCTTCTAAGCATGACTGATGATCGCTATACTGTTCTGTGCCAACTTCTTCATCATCTTCATTAAGGGAGGTCTCATCAGTTGAAATCTCAACTAACAAGGTCTGCAACCTCTTCATTTCATTTTTGTACTTTAAATAGCGATGCATTTCACAATCTCTTCCTTTACATTCACAATCTGAAATGAAATAATGAAAAGCGTAAGCGCTCGCTCCGGGCCTCTGAGGCCCGAACCGGTATTTTCTGGGGAAAAGGGGGAATGTACATTCCTGAAAAGCATGTGGTCAGTATGTAGGTCACCTTGAACGCAGCTACTGTGCACCTCATTCATTTCCGTTGAAGGGGTGATTTTTGGCAGCGTAGTTTTTTAATGACCGGGCTTGAGAGGCCCGATGCGAGTTCTCCCGGGTTAAACATTGTGTAATTTTTGATCAGTGTTTTTCCCGTTAATAGCAGAGAAAATACAAACATAAGTAAAGTAATAATATTGCATTCAATATTTACGTACAATCTTCGACTGTTTCACTATTAGACTACTTTTATTAAAACCACACCTATTTCATCCTTACAACAGAAATTTAATTTAGTGTTCTGTGATCCTTATGAAACCAATTTGCAATATATAAATTTTCTTTATACTATTCCTTGATTTACACCGAATCTTTAAGTAATTCGGTTCAACTTTTACCTATAACCTAATTCAATTTAATTGAAGTCGCTCCAAACTGTCAAAGAACAGGGGTAAAAGTCCTAATAAAGCAAATAAATTGCAAAATAATCATAGTAATGCACAATAGCGCATTCGGAATTTATCTTTCAAAGGGGTGGGATGTGGTCAAGGCTTTCCTTACATGTATCTATATATACATAAATGGATGTATGTTTGTTGATGTGTGTGTATGTTCCTTATACAAATCCAGTTTTAGGCGGATTTCTTCCAAATTTGGCACAGAGGTAAATTATTGCTCAAGAATTCGTATAGGCTGGTTTTTGGAATTTAAAAAAGATCCAAAAAGGTTAAAGCTTATATTTTTAATCATAAAAAGGCTGTTTTGAAACGTAGCGAATTTTCATATTGTTATGAATTTGGTCTGAATGAAAACCCTGTAGCAAATGCCCTAAATGAAATCTCTTCAAAGATTAACTGTAATCGTTTAGTTTGTGAACCTTGGTTCAAAGCAAATGAAAATGCTCAGCAACATATAACCACCAGGAGATATTTTAAATGCAATCAACACAAAAAGTGTACTTAACAGTGGCCGTGAAGTCGATTAGCGCAAGTGTAAAGCATGTTTGGCAAGAAAGCCGAACGGAGAAGAAATGCTGCTGTTTAAGCGTTATATTTTTTGAATAGCATCCTGCAAAGCAGGAATGCATTGCGGTCTCCGACGGTTCTACTTTCTTTGGTATTTTCATAGCAGTAATAGTAAAACGAAATTATAGATCAGTATTTGCCACATGAACAGCCCGGAAAATACCAAAATTAGTTCGGTATCAATAATTCATTCATTATCCATGTACAAGCTTCAACAATTTAATGTTGGATAGACCTTAAAACCAATATGCATATGTTCTTTATACTATTCCATGATTTTATGTCGGATCTTTACATAATTCGGTTCAAGTAAGTTTAATCGCTGAAGACTAACAAAGAACAGGGGTAAAAAATACTAATTTCTCAAATAAATTGCAAAATAATCATATTTGTGCGTAGTAGCGTATCTGGAAATTTATTTTTCAAGAGGGAGGGGGGATGATCATGACGTTTGTTACATGCACATAAACTACCATACTAGGATTGCCAATGTGTGCTAAAATGAAATGATGTGCACCTTTTTTATCAGCAAAATCACACGGAAATATAATTCAGCGGAATTCATACAGTTTGGGAGGGTTGGAGTTTTAAGTTTGGAAAAATTGCAAATAAATATTAATTTAAATTTAAAACTGTTTTAAACTGCAAAAAACTGCTACGTTTTTTAAATAAACAAATTTCTTCATTTGAAATTTTATATTATTTAACGCTCGAGTAATAATCCACTGATGAAGCATCTTCGCCGACTAGCAAAAATTTTAAATCTGTTAGCGGGTATGATGCAGCTTTTGACAGAGATTACTATTGAAAAAGGCATGATGAAATATTGCGCCACAATATGAAGTTTTTTCTTCATCGTGAAATAAGCTGAACAAAGCTACATTCTTAATTACAAAGCTCAGTTCGATAAACTGCTATTGTAAACAATAAAAAAATATTGGAAGTTTGTAGCTACCACTTAGCATTACAACCGTCATTGAAGAAGTGCTGTGGGATATGAATGGAAAATTATCACTGTAATAGCTTAAATTCTCTTTAACAGTATAGGGCTAAGGTGAAACACTTTGTATCTCACGTGTAAACATACAAAATAACCTATCGTTTGATAACTTCATTCGAAAAACACCGCCAAAAAATCCGTAAAACGGAGTGTTATCGTCTATTAACAACACTGACTGAATTCATAATTTTCTCTACGGGTGGACTATCGGTTTAGCTTTTGGACATTGAGGATGATTTTAAATTAATCTGAAAAATATTATGACTGTGTCCAAGAAGAATATTTTGTATATATTTGTGCCTGATAATAAGGATTGACTTTTTTTTTTTTTGGTAAGCTCACGACTCTTTCTAAGGACAACGTACCTGTAGGCCCTACAGAGCCCAAACAATATTCCTCATACTTTTTTGCTTAAGGTTGATGTTTCTTTTTCGGCAAATGATTGATTTTCTGTGTTATTTAAAGTATTTTGAAGATTTGAGCCTAGAAGAAAGCGGCGGTGAATGTAATTTTTTACGCTCATTTAGATAAAATTCATTCATTTGATAATTCAAAAGATATGTTGCATTGAAAAGAACCCGGGCAACGCCGGGTAACTTGACATTTCCAGGAAGTGGATAAAAACCATTGAAATCCCGAAACGTTACACAGAAATACTTAGTAACGTTTCGGAATTTTTTTACAGTCTTAAGGCACTTAACTACTTCCTTTTACCTAAAAATGTGTTTATTAAGGGTTTAAAATGCTTTCAGTCGAGAAGTTTTATCTACAGTAACTTTCAAGTGAAAAACTGAAAAACGGAAATTCTACGAAATATTGTTAGTTTTTTCGGATTAAAAATACCTCAAAGAAGATAGTAACATTTACTTGCAACTAGTTTCTGCGAAACTTTGAGAGCTTTTCAGCGGTAAGGAAAATAATTAATCAGTGATTTTAACGGAAATCCATTTTTTTTTTCACACTGATAAGAGGAGAATGGAAAACGCAAAACAAAATCATTTGAATCACTTTGTAAGTACTTTTTATTTATTTATTAATTCATTAATTAATTTGTTTATTTATTTGCAAAAATCATTCTATTTACTGCGAGGGATATTATAATCTCAAAAGCATTTATAATGAAACACGCTAACACTCCATATCTTTATTGGTGGTTAGGTTTTACTTGTTTTTACCTAATGTTCTTCGAAACGTTTTTTCCTGTCGTTATCAAAGGTAGTGCAAAAATTTTAATAACAGAAAATAATACTGAAAAAGGGAAATAGAGGGATTAAACGACGAAATTAAATATGACATTAAAACGAAAATAACGAAATAATTCAAGTTTGATAACAAATTAACTAAAATGAAGATTATTTTTAAAATGTTTCAATATAAATGCACCTTTGTCTAATCTCTCGGTTCATTTTTTTCTCTCTCCTGATATTACATTCTCAAAATTCATTTGGTGTCCAAACTAATGTGCGAAAAATGAATAAATGTTTGCTAAGGAAAAAAAAAATAGTTTTTGTGTCTGTTTAAACCCCTTTGTCATTACTTTCCTTAAACTAAATTTTATCTTTTAAAAGTAATAATAGAAAGTAATCATTAACTTCAACCATACCAAAAAAGCATATTCATTTCTTTTTGATTCACTTTCATTCAAACGAAAAAAGCGAATTCTGCTGGATGTAAATTCTGAAATTGTTTGTTTCCTTTTTTTACCAAATAGTTTTGAAAAATTCTCTGTAATCTTTAGTTACTTAACTTTTGTAATTATGCAGTGCAAGATGAAGTGTTAATGTAGTTTTTTCACTTGCGACGGAATTTTATTATTTTGTTGGAAAGCCACGAAAAGCTCTAAAAAGACACTTTAATTAAAATTTTATGTTTCAAACATATATGTGTTCTTCACGATGAAAAAGGGAACTATTCAGCAAAACCATGTGTAAAAAAGAATTAAGAAGCTTTCTTAGATTTCGAATGAAAAATTGTAGTTTATCTCTAAATGACAAGGATTGTTCAAACAATAACGTGATTTCTCGAAAATGCAATCGTCTGCTTTAAATGAAATGTAAAATGGGTTTAAACATTTAAATTAAAAATGCAATAAGCATTTGTTTTTTCATCTATTTTTAACTAGTGGCACCCGCACGGCTTCGCCCGTAATAGAAAAATTAAAGGTCTTTTGGTTCGCCTGTATATTTACAAATAATGTATGGTGAAATTTCTCGCCAATTGGCTTGTACCCATGTTACGGTTCCAGTTATGATAATTTCGTAATTTATGATAGTTTTTTTCTTAAAATTGGAATAAAAAAAGAACCACATCGAATTTTCGAAAAATCGCTTCGTGGTGCACATCCCCATGCTACATACTAACTTTGTGCCAAAATTTCATGAAAATCGGCTGAACGGTTTAGGCGCTATGCGCGTCACAGACATCCTTCAGATATCCTACAGATATCCTACAGACATCCAGACATCCTCCGGACAGAGAGACTTTCTGCTTTATTATTAGTAAAGAGTAAACAATTGTTTTTAAGTAATTATCATCAAATGCTTTTTTTACATCACATTTTCCATCATGTTAAATGCTAACAAACTGTATTGTTTTCGGAAGTTAGAATTTATTTCCTGCTTTTCAAAATATACTTTTTTTGTTGACCGCAACAACCTGTTTGTGTTATTTGTTTTGAACTTGAAGCTTTTTGAAAAGATGTTTTTTTTTAACTACATTTTTATTTGTGAGTAGTTTCGCTATTTTTTTTATAGTCAACCCGCTTAATGGAATAGCCAATTTTATAGAAAAAAAGTATTCTAATAAGCGGGATATTCCATTATACGTGATTAAAATAACACATCACAACAAATTGGCACATTGAAAATAAATTTCAGCAAACGGAATATTCCTTTAACCAATATTCGAATAAACGGACTTGACTGTATTTATTTTCATTTCGGGAAAATTACAAAACAATTTCGGCAACAACTACAAAGAACCATCTAGAAAGCAGACAATAAAAATAAAGAAACAGAAAAGTAACTATAACGATAATTTACAAATTAAATAACTTCTTGAATTAGTAGTAGGCCTCAAGAAAACTTTTCATTAAAGCTTGTCACGGGGGAAGGGGAATGTTCCTACCCATGACCCGTACCCGGTCACTAAGACCGTCTTGAAACTATGTGTAAACTGTACACTGTAAAATAATTCCGAAACGTTACTGGTTATTTCCGCGGAACGTCTCGGGATTTCACACGTTTTCACCTATTTCCCCGTTAAAACAAGTATCTTCACAAAAAACTTTCCTGAATCGCTACAAGTTGCACGCGTGTAGACTTTTCACTGTTGTTGAAAATATTTTTAGCAACCAGTTTAAAGATTAAATGAGCGTGTTTATTAAGTGTATCGGCCTAAGGTTGCGTACGACCTGTCCGGATTGACTAAGCCCCCAATGAGAGCGAAAATGTCAATGGATAGCTATAGCTTTGAAAGGCAGGAATTGCTATGCAAGAGATGTGCTTGGCTCCTTCTTGCATAGCTTTGGCCGTGGTCTCTGATTTTCATGGAGCCTTGTTGGTAAATTAGGAAGGTTCTAACCAATTACACTAAACCTACTTAACTTTTCTAGCAGGTTACTTTCAGAAAGGTTACTGACTTTTGCGGAAAGCGTTCCTGGTTTTTCCAGGATATGTTACTGGAAGAAATTAGGCATATCAGCTGCCCGTTATTTTCCAGGAACGTTTCTGAATCGTTTTTACAGTGTACAGGTGTTTTGAGAGACAATCGTGGCCAGAACAATCTTAGTCATTATTTCATGCCTGAGATATTTGACACAAGGGATAATTTGTCTTATCCTTATATCCTAAGGCTGTCGAATCGCTTTAAGATTGAGGTACATTTTGAACTCCCAAGTCATGGCATTTTTATTAAATCATTTTGTCGTTCAGAAAAAAAAACTCTGGAAGAAGATGTATTTAGTAGTCGCTAATAGATATTATACCCTACTATTTATCATTTATTTCAGTAGTTTATATTACTTATTTTAGTATAATTATTTTGGTTTAAAAAGTTGATTTTTTGAACACATTTTGCATTGTGCATATTCCAGCCATTTTATTTACATCCTCATATATATATAAGAGCAAATGATCTAGTAATGCTCCTGACGTCATCAACAATGAAATTAGCTCCACGGCATGATAATTTGATAATATTTTTTGGCAATGTTTGACACGCAGGTATTTTTTTTTAAGAGGCTGAACTGAATCCGGTATCTTAAGGTATCCGACTAGGTTCGGAGCAGTTTTTTTTTAAAAAAACACTATTATGAAATAATATTAATGTTTTTTTAGAAGTAGAATGATCTTAAAACATGTTTTTTGCTTAAAAATAAACCATAATATCAATAACTTTTTTTAAATGGGTAATTTTTTTTGGCAAAAATGACTGAAAATTACCAGTTAGGAGAAACACTCTATTTATAAAAATTAACTAGCTATAAATAATTTGCTTAGATTTTTTCACATGTATTAATATTACGCATGAAACAGACCGCAGGTTAAGAAATATTTCAAGAATTTTAATGTTTATGACAAATTACGTGACTTTATCCAGAAATTTCTCAAAAATTTCTCACCTTTCTTTCGGTAAAAAAGCTATAAATCAAAAAATATTTCATCATTTACATAATCTGTGGTCTATTCCACTCACAAGTACTTACAAGACAGGCATGCCAAATTTCATGCTTGAATACTGATTAGAATTTGCAAAATCATGTTTTCCGTAGCCAGTATCGAGAAATAATTGCATTCTTCAAAAAACGTAAGTAAAGATTCGACTTAACACGCGTTATACTGCAGACGCTTAGTATTCAAATGCTTATAACGTGAGTTCTAATTCGCGTAGATTATAAAACTAAAATGTTTCATAATCTTAAAGAATGGTGCTGTTGAATAAAACTATTTTGAGAAAAAGTGAATTTTGGTCGAAAATCGCCTTTTCAACGTAGTCGGATACCTTAACTGTTTTAGTGGTAAGACTGTTATTTCAGGGGAATGAAGAAACGAAATAGTAGTCAATAATGAAAGGTATCTAATGAGAGTTTATTGTTAATCCACTGGAGTTAGGATTATAATTTCAACTATTAAAATTTCACCAAACGGGCAATGGCTTCGTTCAAAGTAGAAGCAATTTTCACCCGCCATACCTTGACGGGCGATTTTCTGGTTTATTAAGAAAAGTCTAAGTAAGGATAGTCAGATAAGAAAGTCTTCAGCATCAGTCTAACATAAAAAAAATATTAATTTGAATTTTGTCATCTTAAATTCAAATTATGTTTTTCGCAATCACGCGTGTGTGTGTAAATGTAGGCGTGCGTGTTTGTGTGTGGGGGGTACGTGTGTAGGCATGTGTGTTTCTGTCTGTGTGCAGGCATGTGTGTGGGCAGTTGTGTGCATGTGTGTATGGGGGGGATGAGTATGTGTGTGTAGGCATATGTATTTGTGTCTGTGTGCAGGCATGAGTGTGTGGGTAGTTGTGTGTATCTGAGTGTGTAGGTGTGTGTGTGTGTGTGTTTGTGTGTGTGTATGTGTTTCTGCATGTGTGTAGGCATGTGTGTTTGTGTCTGTGTACAGGCATGAGTGTGTGGACAGTTGTGTGCATGTGTGTAGGTGTGTGTGGGAGGGGTATGTGTATGTGTGTGTAGGCATATGTGTTTGTGTCTGTGTGCAGGCATGAGTGTGTGGGTAGTTTGTGTATGTGTTTGTGCATGTGTATGTAGGTGTATATATGTATATGTGTGTAGGTGCGTGTATATATGCGTGTAAGTGTAGGATATTGACGAAACCTGGAGACGGTTTTCGCTAGAGGTACAGCATCGTGAGGAGCCGGTCGACGGTGATGCTGCGGAGGGTACTGGTGGGAAAATAAAATCATAGGAACGCCAAAAACAGTCAAGTGAAAGCAATAAGCAATCGTGATTGCTCAAAAAAACAACAACAAAACGTTTTACAGCGTAAAACTGCTATAAACGTAGACACTCCTTCCTATGACAGCAGTATCAGAACCCGATAAAAAAATTGGAGGCGCTAGCCTAAAAATTGTTTCCCAGAAGCCTCTGTAGTCAAAACTCATACACGCTGACATTCAGAGAAAACAGGGATACCTTTCAAATATCGAACATTTTCTTCTACAGTCAAGATGTAACATAGAATGATCCTAATGCGATCAATTTTAAAATTTTGCAATTTTGGGGCTCAAATTTTATTTTTCATGAAAAAAGTTTCAATTTTATTTGTATGCGTATGTTATTTTTCTTTTTTTTTCTTTTCTGTGCATAAATATAAACTCGTCGAAAAGTTACTTTGAGTACCCAAACCATCTAAAACAAAAATTAAGGAATTAATTTAAAGTAACGTTCCTAAATTAAATACTATCCCATTTTATTATGATTTTACTTTGACTTAAAGGAATTTACTTAAGAAGAAACTTTGTTCAGAAAAGTTCTTGAGGATTTCCAGAAAATGAATTCAAATCTACCAGAAAGAAAAACATTCCAGATTTTGATGGTTATGATGTATAAATTTAAAAATTAATTTCTCAGTGATTGTTTTTGTTTTCTTTACAAAAAAAGTTAGCAAGCAGAAAATATTGCACCACTATATTTTCGGAACCTTATTTTCTTTCTTTCTTTTTTGGTTTGTTTTGTCACTTGTCTGCTCTTCATCTGTCTTTTTCTCCTCCCCTCCCCTCCTTTTTTGCTTGCAATTTTTCTATTTAAATTTAACGTATTAATTGTTTTCAAAAAGTTTTAAAGGTTTAATGAAATATTTTTTTTCTTTCTTATTTTGTCTGAAGCATTTTTTTTATAATAATAATAAGTTCCTTTGTGAGTATTAATTCTGAAACGCAATAGGATAAAAACAATAGTTATTCATTTGCGTATTGTTATCCTTTTTCATTAATAATTATTCTCTATTTCATCCTATTTCTACTCTTTATAGTTTCTTTTTTCAATTAATTGAGAAGAATGTATGAGCTTTTTTTAAGGTCCAGTTTGACAAAGCAGTTCAGTTACTTTTTTCTTCTTCATCAAACCAAGTTCGTTAAAAAATTTTTCAAACTTATACAATAACTCAAATACATCTAAAAAAAGGGGGAAAAACCTCTTTCAAGTTATATTTAACTTTAGTTTGGTAAGTAAATTCCAATAACCGTGGATTTGCAAAGGTATTTTAAAATAAAAACTTTGGTACAAACTAATTTATTTTAGTACCTACATAAGTTATTTATAAAGAACTGCGATGTTAATAAAAATCTATGATTACAGTTTAAAAAGAAAAATAAAACAATATTTCATTATTTTATGCCACAGGATCTGATTTTTGTTTATTTTAGACGACAAAATTCAACAATGTAAATGCTCGCAATAACTAGTTCCTTACTAGATTTTTACCTGTAATTGGTAAAACTTTATATTACATGTTTACCATAACCTAAGCTGAATGAAAATGAAATCTATAAAAAAAAAACTTTATGATTATTATGACAAAAATCATAACAAAAGCCGTTTTCAAAATATCGGGAAACTAGGCTTCCGAAAATACCCAATAACTACTCTAGTCGTTTATTAATTAATCACTTTGGTCTTAGCATGACAACTGAGGCGTAATCGCTCTTATATAGATTTTATTTTACTAAACAACTTGAACTATTTGAGTCCATTCAACTGAGCTTTGAAGACGATTTTTTGACAATGTTACACAAAAATACAAAATCTTACTTTAAGGAAGTTTTTATTTTATATTGAAAATGGTGGTGTAGGAAAGCAATTTTTGTAGAAAGTTTTCTAAAACATATTTCATGTCAAAAAGTCGATTTCGTAGCCATAAACATAAAATACTTGTAAAATAACCAAACGGCAATGTACTGATACGGACAGCTGTTACTGTACTGCTTCTTGTTGTGTCTTTATGTATTGTTATCGTTTTTTACTTCCTATTTTTTCAGCGTTTTATTATTTTTCTACACTTAAGAGTTATTCTCCAATGCCTTGTAAAGGATAAATGCGTTTTTTTCTCGTACAATTTTAACAAAGCTATTCCAGCATATATTTTTCACTGCATCTGTCTAGATGTGAGTTTGAAAAACGACATCCATTCCACAAATTTCATCCACAATTTTTGAATTTGTATATGTCTTTCGCATGTTTTTGCAGATCTAGTTCTGATGCAGCACAACTTCTTATCGACTTTCATAACACCCACACACACGCGCGTGTTCAAACGAAAAAGAGTCCCGAGCTTTATTCCTCGAAATAAAATATCCGTGTAGACATACTGCGCAAGATTTCACCTCGAAGTTTTTTCTTAAAACATAAATGTGCCGTGAAAGACCAAGGCATAATGTGCTTCCAACGGAAACCTTGGAATTACACAACAAACTGAAATATAAATGGAAGCTATATAATGTCTCGTACAGTGTTCAAAAATATTTTCATGCATAAAATATTCTTCTGAGCAATAAATTTCAATCTGTTTTGGATCGCACAAAATAGGATTCCGTCGACAATAAATTTCGATCTGTTATATCCCTAAAATGGCAGTTTAAAGGGTTACTTACGACATTATTCAGATACAACTCAACTTCGAGGTTATCGAAAAACAATTTTTTCACCATTTCGAAAGTCCGCGTATCAAATATATTCATATGTTTTATTTTGCTTTTCTCGAGTTGCAACATCAGTATATTCGATTTTGTTCCCTCTTTCTGTCTTATAACTTTGTTTTTGTATATTTTTAATGCTCCGGTTTCAATCATCCACCATTTATAATTCATGACATTTGCTTTTGTAGAATGATTTTTCTTTGTCATGGATATGATTTTTTTTTTATTTTCAAACCTGCAGTAGCTTTCTGCGTTTTATATTTATTGTACCATTTTGAAATGTAGGCGGAATTTATAAGGTGGAAACGTATTGGAATTCAAATTGAAACAGCACAAAAATATGATTCCTTGCATTTGTTTACGACATAAAGTTTTCCATTTCGAATTTCCGTAAGTTTTGTTTTTCGCTAATGCTACGTTTATTCTTTTAAAACGTGATGTAGATGTTTGAGCTGTTGAAATTGGTATTGAACATCCCATTTTGGAATGTTTTTAAAGTAAAAGGTTAAAGTAGATTCCCATTTGTTGAAATATTTTTCGGGACTTGATATAAAATTAATGAAATATTCGAATGTTTCGCAGTAGGAAAAATAGTATCTGTAGATAAACAGAAATATAGAAAAAAAACATTAAAATACAGTTTTTAACAGAAATAAATAATATATATATATATATATATATATATATATATATATATATATATATATATATATATATATATATATATATATATATATATATATATATATATATATATATTGATGTTTAATATAAATTCAAATTCCTATTTTCAAACTGTTTTTGAACTAAACTTAAAAATACTCGTAATACTATGGAACTTTCAAAACAATTTCCAGCACAACTATCATTTAAGCAAAAAAACTTTCATATTTGAATATTTTTGTCTTTGCAAAAGACTTTTTTAGTTACATACACTATTATGTAAGACACTTGTAACCCCCCCCCCCTTTAAACTATCTTAAACCGTTCTTCAACTGTGTAAATTACCATTTCTTAGATAAAGAATTAAATTTATACTGTACGGTGCACATAATCTTTGTAAACTTGTAAGAAACTTTCTCTTACTCTCTCTAGTTTAGATAGAGCCGAGCGCGAAGAAGATAATATACTTGATTAATGTTTATATTTAGATTGAGAAAAAAAATAATGGTGAAAAGCAGTGGCGTCGCTATAGAGGGGGGAAGCGGTACGCCCCGGGTGTCCCCCTTCTGGGAGGTGACACCCTAATTAAAAACGCAAGTTTTTGAAAAATATAAAGCTAAATTGCATTTTAAAGACTACAATTTAAAAAAGATTTTGGGTGGAAATCCCTCCGGACCCCCATTTTTTTATTTGATTTTAATACATTAGCCCACTTAAAATTTTGTTGTAACAAAAATGTAGTTATTTCTGAAAATTGCGTAAATTTCGCGTATTCATGTTTACATACAAATTTACTTTTTGTTTCTTTTGTGTTTGTAGAGGGGTCGGGTTGACACCACAAACTACCGCCCAGGGTGTCGCCCATGCTAGATACGCCACTGTGAAAATTAAGATATGGTTATTCGTACACCATTGCATACACATGTTTAGACTGATGCAGTGTGATAACTTCACTGATGCTAAAGGGATAAAGGACCAATCCGGTAACCAGTATTTAGTAGTCAATAAAAGAAGCTACGGAAGCGATACACTTGCGCTTCGCTACGACGCAATAAACATTTTTGAGACATTTTTGAAAAAAATGGTAGCTTTATGTTCTTGGGATTCAAACTAATGTTATTTAGGCATTCAAATGTAGTTAAACATTGCTGGTTATGTGGTTAGTAAATATTACTGGTGGCTAATTGACAACATATTTAAATTAGTATTTTTTGTGTATTGAAGCAAAATAATGCCACCAAAACATTAGTGAAAAGAACTCTGTCATGGTCAAGTGATAAAAAAAGACACCTTGTAACTCCGAGTTCGTGTCATTCAAGATAGCATACGTCTGTATAACGCACGGTTTAAAAACTTTTACAGAAGAAAAAACTAGCATCATTTCACTTTTCCTGTATAGCTGTGCTGTTTGCCGTTCATTTTATTTATAAAGTGAATTGTTTAAACTTGTTTCTGAAATGTAGTCATTAAGTTTCTATTTTATCAACAGCTAATTGTATCGTGTTTTTTTTTTTTTTTTTTTTTTTACTTATTGAAATTTGGTTTTGGATGCCTCGCGTTTACCACAAATGCACAGTAAATTGAAAAAAAAAACATAATTTAGTCAAATAATTTTGAAAGTTTCGAAGTACATTTAAACCTGTTATTGTGCGGTGGATAGAAAGCGCATAAAAAATCGTCTGTTCAAAACGTCTCAAATAGCTGTAAAAACGTTTTCGCAACACAATTAAAAAAAAAACTTTTATGCAGTGACTGGGGACCGCATATAAAAGTTTCACGTAGAAAATACCCCAGAATCTTACGAAATAACTATGAATTGCATCTTTAAACGAAATCAAAATAAACTAAGTAGTGATGACTTTGCCGGAAGGTCAGACAAGTTTCTCGTAAAAGGGAATTTTCGAGAGATTTTATAAATAACTTCGTCATTTAAGTCCTAATTTGGTTGAAAATTTCAGATACCGTACCAAAACACTGCACAAAAAAAAGACCGCACAAAAACAGATTTGACTGTACACATATATATATATATATATATATATATATATATATATATATATATATATTAGGGTGATCCTTATTTATATGGGAAGACAAAGAAATCGAAATTCAACAAGTGACGCCCCCTAGTTTTGTGACACTATAATAAAAAGTAACGTGTGCAAAATTTTAACTCGATCGGTCAATAATAACACGTGCCCCTAGGCCGTTGAACTTTAACACTTTTGATAATTTTCCCACAAATCATCCGGGTTTTTACTTCAGACCCAGTACATCGTTTCTCTTAGGTTTGCAAAATATTTTTACAGCGATGTAACACTAAAATTAAACTTTTTAATTACTTTATATCATCTAAAGATTTTACTTTGAATAAGAATGAAATAATGCTTTGGAAACTTTCCTTAATCGTACGCTTTTCTCAATGTATCTCGATAGTATGTATT
The DNA here is from genome assembly GCF_026930045.1 of Uloborus diversus. NCBI lineage: Eukaryota > Metazoa > Arthropoda > Arachnida > Araneae > Uloboridae > Uloborus > Uloborus diversus. The sequence continues at coordinate 153,356,870 of NC_072738.1, read as the reverse complement.
ATTTTCCGATAGTCTTGAACGGTCTGTAAAATAAATTGCTTTGTGACTCATATTTGGTAAATTAGTTGTGAAGTTCTTCGATTAATTGTACTCCTCTTTCAGATGTATCATTCACACAATTTTCAGTATTTTAAAAATCTCTCTTCCCTTTAAACAGCTTAAACATTTTGCCGTTAATCAGGATCAAATGGGAAAAAATCTTTTAGTATTTGAAACTTATCATACAATTTTATTGACTCGTAATTGATTCTATAAAGAGGAAGATCTTTACTAAGAAAGTATTCTAAATCATCTACTGTTATCTGAAATTTGTTAAACAGTCATTAGACACGTCTTCCTTATCACAAGCATTTTTTGAACTAGTCTTTTCCTATCTTCAAAGTTAATTCCTTCATCCAATACGGACAAATCTACTAGTTTATCCCCTAAATACTATAAGTGATTTATGAATGTTCCAATCACTGCTTCTGCTGCATGTTTGTCGTCATTTTGTACGCTGCTAGTTTTTCAGACATATTATATTATTCAAAGGAGCCTCGATTGGGTTGCTGCGAAAAACCATAACTTCATGCAGCATTTAATTGTAAAAGAGCTTTGTAAAACAGCATTGAAGGGCTTTTTTTTCATGTAAGGTCAATTTAAATTGTTTCCTAAATATAAAAAATTTCAAACAAAAATTCCTTTTGCCACCCATGTGGCTCAGGGATAAGCTCCAGGTTGCCGAAAACGTATCCCTGTAGGAGGAAATTCACCAGGAAATATTATTACAAGTTATGAGAATTCTCTGTAATCTTTCTCAATTCCGCTTTTTACGAACAATAATATTATATGTCATCCACTTCGTCTTTTAGAATTTAAGTGGTATGTGTACTTGATTGAAATGATATAAGTTTTGAATGATTTAGATCTTTTCACAAAATTTTGAAGCGCTTAAATAATTGAATATCTGATCTAGAACTAAGAAAGGCAAGAACTTCTTTAAGGACACACTCTGCAGTATGATTTCAAGTGCATGATGATGGCAATCCAAATGTAATGTATCACCATTCAGTTTTTGCTCCAAAAAAATTGCATTCACAATTTATACGGTTTGTGTTGCAAGTCGTTGCATCAAACACAACAGCTAGAACAGTTAGCAATAAAGAGCTATCATCTAAGATATGATATACAACTGAAGAAATAACTAAGGAATTCCGAGTAGCTGTTCAATATTAGGACCTGAAGCTATCACGGTAATCCTGTCGGCGTTCTTTTTCCAGTTACATCTGGATGTAGCTTTGTATCCCAGTGAATAACTGCAAAATCTAAATTTAAATTCATTAAATTTAATTTTACCTCTCGAAGATTTTCTTTTGCTCTCTTAAGGAATGTACGATTGATCACTGGTCATTTGGATTAAAATTTACTGCATCTACATAGGCTGTAAATAAATGAACAACATCTTTATCCCTAATATGGCATTTGTCTAACAGTGATGAAAGGCGAGCAGATAACAATAGTTGTCAAGCTTTTTTGCATTGTGGTAGACCAGCTGTAGAAAACAAAAGTTCAACAGGTTAGGATATATACCCATTTCGGTTTCTAAATCTTGTGAATAGCAAGAGATTGATGATAATAAAGGACTATGTACTGAAATAGAAGAAAATTAATTTAAAGTATAGATTTCTACATTGTGCCGATCTGGATTTGTTTTTAATTTATATTTTAGCTATGGAAAATACAGTATATTTTTATGTCAGCAGTAATCGAGAGATTTTTTCGAAATTTATATTTTAAAAATTAAAAATTGCATAAGCATTTAGGTATGTTTATAACTAAAAAACAGCGAATCAAAATATAATTAATTATTTGTATTTATAGCATTGAAACCTTGCGACTCTATTTGACACACCTATTACATACACAGGGAATTTTGTAAATCAGCATCCCCAAAGCCTGGAGGAGGCAATTTGTTGTTGTCAAAGATCGTTCATTAATGGCCTAGGTCATTCATTAATGGACTATAGAATCCCTTGTGTTCATCTTGATGGGAAGAAACGTTCCCCTGCCGCTTGGTTGGAACAATCGCAGAAGAGCAGTACGCTTGACCCAAGGCCATTGGTGTACATTTTATTCTCTGTAACATGTTAAATTTTACAGAAAGAAAGTGAGAGAACGGTCGATGTGGAAGTAGCAGCACATATTGAGGTTCAAAATTACTTTAAATATAAAACGTTAGAATATTTTTACATAAAAATGAGAAAATCCGCATTTTTTTCTTCGAAACTCAAAAAAGGGGGCCCTAGGGGCACGTGTTAATATTCATGGATTGACTTTAAATTTTGCAAGGATCATTTATTTGTACAATGGAACAGATTGAAGGGGCGTCGCGTAAAATATCTGCAACTTCAAAAATAAGGACCGCCCTAATATATATATATATATATAAAGTTTCTGCTTAAGTTGAGCGAGATTACCAGACTTACTCTATAGATAAAAATATTGTAATACTAAAATTAAACAGAATTTTGTGAGTTAGAAAATACCGTACACACAAAATATGGCTGTGGTCCCCTTAAAAAATGTAACATAAATCATTTATGAAAATAGACTGTTTTAAAAATTGAGGAGAGGCATAACAATATGTTTACAAAGAGGACAAAATGTTGAAAAAAAATAGCTGATAAAATTCATTGAATAAACTTTTTTTATGGTATGAATTTTTCTCCGCAAAAAAACTTTTATATGACTAGTTTCAGAAGCAGAAGGGATAAAATATAAATCTTACATGACATAAGCCCTATGTTCCTTCTAGTATGGATGGACATAACAATCAACAATATCTGGCATCTTTTAACTTACATAACATATGTTCAAAGCATGGAGGAATAATTGGCAAATCTAGAGTTTCATTCATTGGAAAACGTTACCCACAGTGAAGTACTCATATTGTCTTCCTATTTTTAAGAAAATATGAAAAAAGTTAAAGAAACTCTAAGTATACGTGAAATTGCTTCGGCATCGTGTTCTCAAAGCACATACAAAACAAGCCTTTTCATTTGCGTTCTAAAAATATCTCCTAGGTTCAAGCTTTTGAAAGACTATTTTCTTCTGATGTCTCCGCTGTCTTCCCTCTTTGGTCGATGCAACTTTTCTCACAGCATGCTTCCATGACGGTATTTAGAGTTTAATATCTTTCAGCAACCTTTATTCTTTCTTACGTAAAGGATGGCAGTGACTGAAATACTAAAATATTCAGGTTTTACACTAGACTTTACCTGGCTTACATTCATCAATATATACTATTTTAATTGTGAATAATTTGACTAAAATAAGTAAATAATAACTTTGAAGATATTATTTGACTAAGAATATTGTACTATTGTAATTTAAATGTAAGGCATTTCAATAATCTACACTGTAAAAAAATTCCGAAACGTTACTGAGTATTTCCGTGTCACGTTTCGCGATTTCAATGGTTTTTATCCACTTCCTGGAAATAGCAAGTATTATTGTCAAAAAGTTTCCTGAATTGCTACAAGTTGTCCGAATGCAGACTTCTCTCTGTTGTAAAAAAATATGTTTAGCTACTAGTTTAAAGATTAACTGAGAGTATTTATAAGGCGTATCGGCTTCAGTTCGGTTACGGCACTTCCATGCCGATTAAACTCCCAAAGGGAGCGAATCAGTATGGCCTACGTAGCTTTGCAAGAATTGCAGTCAAGTGAGATACTTACTTGCAGTTCTGTCTTAGCTTTTGCCATGTTTGCTACACTGCTTTTGGAAATATCTTGATAACTCAGGAAGGTGATCAGCTGTTACACTGTAAAAAAAATCCGAAACGTTCCTGAGTGTTTCCGTGTAACGTTTCGGGATTTCAATGGTTTTTATCCACTTCTTGGAAAAATCAAGTATCATTGTCAAAAAGTTTCCTGAATTGCTACAAGTTGTCCAAATGCAGACATTTCTCTGGTGTAAAAGATATTTTTAACTCCCAGTTTAAAGATTAACTAAGAGTATTTATAAAGTGTATCGGCTTCCATTTGATTACGGATCGTCCATGCTGATTGAATTCCCAAAGGGAGCAAATAAGTATGGACTACGTAGCTTTGCAAGAATTGCAATCAAGCGAATTCTGGCTTAGCTTTGGCCATTTTTGCAATGCTGCTTTTGCAACTGTCTTGATCAATCAGGAAGGTGCCAAGCTGTTATATTATGGCTACCTAAGATTACTCTTAAGTTCTGGGGACACAAATGGCTTTAAACGGTAGGATTTCTGGATTTTTCAGGAAGGTTACTGAATTTTAGCGGAAAACGTTCCAGGTTTTTTCGAGATATGTTACTGGCAGAAATTGGGCACATCAGCTGCCTATTATTTCCCAGGAACGTTTCTGAATCGTTTTTACAGTGTATATTATCCCTACAAAAGATTACACTGAAATTCCAGTGACGCGACTGGCTTTAAACGGAAAGATTTCTGGATTTTTCGGGAAGGTTACTGAATTTTAGCGGAAGAGGTTCCTGGTTTTTCCGAGATATGTTACTGGCAGAAATTGGGCACATCAGCTGCCTATTAATTTCCAGGAACGTAACTGAATCGTTTTTACAGTGCAACAAGGAGACCTTTCGGTCTCGGAAATTCAGATCGGGATGAAATTCAGCAGATTAGTAGTACCCCTTGAGACTGTCCACGCAGTAAAGTAATAAAGCGCACTAGCCAGAACATTCCAAGAAAACAGCCTCTAAAGTTTTAAGCGCAGCTTAAATACTAGTGGAGATTTTCGTCAGCAGCAGCTCGGTGGCTATGCGGTTGGTGTACTGGACTCCAGTGCAATTCATTCCGGGTTCGATTAATCTTGAAGAATTCTTTTTTTAACCTAAATGTTTCTCACTTGTTCAACCTCTCGACGTCTATTTTTATATACAGGTACAAACTCTAATACAGAGTATACAAATTTTTGCGTATCTCGTTGAAAATAATAGAAATATAAGTACCCGTGAAGACTGCATAGAACTACAGTCAGTAGTCCATCTTCAACTGTCATCTCCAATTTTGAATAAAATCATTTGGTATGCCTGATATACTTCCAAACTTTCGGACAAAAGAGAAATTTTCATGAATATTAATGAAGTATGTTTTCCTACGAATCTTTTACAGAAAGGTTTTTCCTGTAAACAATCTTCCTTTATACATTGTGCAAATGTCAAAACAGTTTTTGTATTCCTTGTTAGCTGCGTGTATATAAATATATAATTGATAAATAAAACTATATTGTTAATTTTTATACATAAATTAACAAGTCCTACCCCACTTTTGTTGCCGTGGTAATAAATTATAATTTTTATTGATTGAATTTATCTCTATTTTCTCTATTGAAAATACATTTTTAATAGCGCCGTATTTAAAAATAAAGACATACGTATATACATACGTATTTAAAAATAAAGTATTTTCTTAAATTCAAGTTTTAATTAAGTGTAGCAATCGATTTAAAACTTTTTACAAAAAAATTCTTCGAGAGGTATCGAGCCCGAGATGGATTACACGGGAATCCAGTACGCTGACCACATAGCCACCGAGCTGCTGCTGGCGAGAAATCTCAACTAGTATACGAGTATATGAGCTCCGTGTAAAACCGTAGAAGCTGTTTTTTCGGAATGTTCTGGCTAGTGCGCTTTATTACTTTACTGTGTGTGGATACTCTAAACTTTTACTACTACTCTGCTGAATTTCATCCCGATCTGAATTTCCGAGACCGTAAGGTCTCCTTGTAAGGCATAAGTTTTCAGACTTTGACTATTGTTCCTTAAGTGGTCATTAATTGCTTACTCGAAACGACTAAATTTCATTTAACCCTAGAGAAGTCGCGTTTCCTTTTGTTACGCTAGTGCTCGCGTTTCGGTCTTTTCCCCGCCGTAGCGATCCGTGAGACGAAAGCAGAAGAAAGGAAGTGCCGGGGAGAAAATGACACCTGACTAGGATGGCGCGCTATTTATCTAATTGACCAACATACATTTCCAAAAGCTATGAAACCTTGAAATACCGAAAAAAATTCTCAGAATTAAGTGTGTGGGCTGGGGAGAGTCTGACCTTCAGCTACACAGATGGGCCCCATTATTAGAATAACAGGTCGTGGGATAGAGCGAAATGTCTGACAACGGGCGGGGAATCGACCGAAGCGCGACTTCTCTGGGGTTAAGTGAAAAATTTTCATAGGAATTCATTTTCACCCACAGTGTGTAGTAAAATAAATATAAATTAATATTTTACAGATTTTTTTCATTATCAATAGAATATACAGGGTGCCCGGAAAAATGGCAGCGGACCAGCCGCACCCTTGCTCATTAGTACCCTGTTTTGTGCTATTTAAAACGAATATTTTTAAGGTAAACTGAAATTCTGTAAAATTACAGCTTTAAGCAACATAGAGTAAATACCTAGCTGCGATTCCAGATTGCTAACTTTTAATTTTTCAGAAACGGATTTAAGTTTCACTGTAAAAAAATTATGAAACGTTCCTAAGTGTTTCCGTGTAACGTTTCGAGATTTCAATGGTTTTATCCAATTCCTGGAAATATCAAGTATCATTGTCAAAAATTTTCCTGAATTGCTACAAGTTGTCCTAATGCAGACTTCTCTCAGTTGCAAAAAATATTTTAATCTCCCAGTTTAAAGATTAACTGAACGTATTTATAAAGTGCTATCGGCTTCTACTCAATTGCGGCTCGTCCGTGCTGATTAAACTCCCAAAGGGAGCAAATAAGTATGGACTACGTAGCTTTGCAAGAATTGCAATTAAGCGAGATGCTTAACTTGTAATTCTGGCTTAGCTTTGGTCATTTTGCAATACTGCTTTTGCAAACTGTCTTGATTAATCAGGAAGGTGATTAAGATTACTATGAAGTTCCGGGGACAAAAATGGCTTTAAATGGGAAGATTTCTGGATTTTTTAGGAAAATTTCTGGATTTTATCGGAAAACGTTCCTGGTTTTTTGCGAGATATGTTACTGGCAGAAATTGGGCACATCAGCTGCCTATTACCTTCCAGAAACGTTTCTGGATCGTTTTTACAGTGTTTGATGTTTAACATAATTTTGAGTACATCAGAATGCGCCACGTAAAAATTATAGACAGCTTTAGGAAAAGTAAAGTTGACAAAAAGTTTACCAATACAACTCTGGTTAAACCGGGGAACATTTTTTACGTTTTACTTAGCCATCACTTCTCCTACCTCCACTGTAAAAAACGATTAAGAAACGTTCCTGGAAAATAATAGGCAGCTAATGCGCCCATTTTCAGCCAGTAACATATCGCGCAAAAACCAGGAAAGTTTCCCTCTTAAACTCAGTAACCTTCTTAAAATTATCCTGAAACCCTCACGTTTATAGTCAGTCGTGCCTCTCGAATTCAAAGGAATCTGAGGTAGGAATAACATAACAGCTCCAGAAGCAATATCAAGCGGGAGTTGCAAAGCTCAGTAGTCCACAGACTTTGTCGCTCCCTTTGGGATCTTAAATAGTCCGGACAATCCGTAATTGAAACAAAGTCGATACACTTTATAAATACTCTCAGTTAATCTTTAAACTGGGAGCTATAAATATTTTTTACAACAGAGAGAAGACTGCATTCGTGCAACTTGTAGTCATTCAGGAAACTTTTTGACAATGATACTTGATATTTCCAGGAAGCGAATGAAAACCATTAAAATCCCGAAACATTACACGAAAATACTCAGTAACGTGTCTGAAATTTTTTACAGTGTAAACAACTCCTGTTCAAAAAGTTTTTGAAGATTTGCATCATAAAGTAAGTTTTGGTCCATTTAAAAAATTAAATTTTGTTGAATTCAAAATGCATTTTATTTTTAATTTAGATAGCATTCTGCTGTTAACAAGGGAAAGGCAGTAACTGCATATTTTTTTAATTTATATTCTTATTATTATTATTATTATTATTATTATTATTATTATTATTATTATTGCGTTTTTGTCATCTATTATTGTACTATACTAACTTTATTGCAAGAACTTGATTATTCAATTTCCGCTGAAAAAAAGGCTGGAAAAAATGACTTATTTCAACATTTTTCTATTGCTAATATTAAATTGAAAACGCATTTTTTCAATTATCTCAAAAATTATTTCTACAGATACTAAAGTTTACCTGCCTGCGGCATTATTTATTTCTGTAATTCAATAACTATTTTTCTTCTTCTGCCAAACTTTCCAGGAAATATCTCAACATAACATTTCACGGAATTAAGCATTATATAAATAATCTTCCTTTGAATTTTCTAGGAAATATCGTATCATATAATTTCCCCGAATTAAGACGGAATAAAGAAACTTGAGATGTTATTAGAACGTTAAATTTGATATTAAAGTTTTGAAAGCTTTCACAAACGTATTCGAAGATATTTGTTCTGAAAACTCTACCTATTCATCTTTTCGGAGAAATTTTCCTTCTCATGTGAGCCACTATATATTTCACTTCTTGCTTACGTTAAGGATTTAATTTGCAGTATTTGCGAAACTTTGAGGATCAGTAAAATGCCGAAAATTCCGTGAAATGATGTTAAACTATTAACTGAGAATTAAACATTTTGAACCAAGTACATGCATTTCGAAGAAAAATGAGAAAAACAAGCAAATTAGCTTGTGAGAAGAGAAAGTGAATTCTATGTAAAAGAATATATTTTATCGGAACAGAAACTCACGCCGCAGCTTTATGTACAAAAAAGAAGTCTGGGCCGTAACCAGAAAATAATTTCGGAAAGAGTGCAAAAACTTTCATGTGGAGCTTTGCGGAAGTAATTTGGAAATTTTAAATGTAAACGAACATTTAAATGTCAAACCGAACTTTTCGGGGTGGAGGGGGATTTTAACCTAAAGAACCAACCCGCCCCTTGTATACGGCCCTGTTATAACTTATCGCTGTGGAATCTTCAGTTAGTCCAGTAACATTACTTACTGGCTTTGACTATTGATCAAGATTAGTCTTTTTGAGAGGGGAATTTTCCTGATTTTGCCAGACATAATATAGGCAGAAACTAGGCACAATAGCTGCACATCATTTTCTAAGAACGTTTCGATTTTGCTTTACACAGTGCATTTATATAATAATTTAATGAAAGAAAACTTAGATTTTCCTTGAATTTCATCAGTCGACGATGTTTATTCATCAATATATGTGAAATACACCGCCAGCTCAGTCATTTCCAGCCGAGGACTGCAGTTTCGTGCTTATTAGCACTCATCAGCCCAGCATAGGAAAGTGACTGAGCTGGAGATGGAAAACCTCTTAAGGAAGCCAAGAGTGCGAAACAAACTGGTAGCTAATATAGAATTAGCAGACCAGACGAGTGACCGAAGCAATGGTTCGGTTCAACTCGAAGATTGAACGCGAGGCAAGGTATATTCAGTAGATTACCGCCCATTAGCCAGGGCTAAAGCAGAAATACGTGAAATACACCGCCAGTTCAGTCATTTCCAGCCGAGGACTGCAGTTTCGTGCTTATTAGCACTCATCAGCCCGGCATAGGAAAGTGACTGAGCTGGAGATGGAAAAACCTAGGTTTTCCATTTTCGAGTTGAACCGAACCATTGCTTCGGTCACTCGTCTGGTCTGCTTATTCTATATTAGCTACCAGTTTGTTTGGCACTCTTGGCTTCCTTAAGAGGTTTTCCATCTCCAGCTCAGTCACTTTCCTATGCCGGGCTGATGAGTGCTAATAAGCACGAAACTGCAGTCCTCGGCTGGAAATGACTGAGCTGGCGGTGTATTTCTGCTTTAACCCTGGCTAATGGGCGGTAATTTGCTGAATACATCAATATATGTGTTCACGAATATCGCTATAATGGCATATTTATCTGAAAAAATATATATCTGTAAATCATGGTCTTTTCAGTTAGAAATATATTAACTTTGTTATCTATGAAATTTTGTTATCTATGAAATTATGTTAGACTTAAAAATTATTTCAACGTTACAGAAGGTTCGCAGCTGTAGCTGCTCTGTATAAGTCTTACGTTTTGTAAGCTTGTTTGATGTTGTGAGAAAAAAAAACTAATTATTTTTGTTAAAATGCCTAGTGACTGCAATTAAAATGTAGTTTACGTTGCAAGTTCTTTCTTTTTTACTATAAGATACACATTTTTTTCTGTCATCGGGTTTAAACAATGTTTACACTAAAATGTTGCCTAAAAGTATAATGATATCTGAAAAAGTAATTGCGTTACTTGTTTGTAAACGAAATGTCATCCACATTTGTATTTATCATAACTGAGTGACGCAACGCAATTTGTTTATCTGTAAGAGACAGGATTTGCAACCAATCTTTTTTTTTTGTGAATAAAAGTTTTAAGAAAATTCAGTTTTAATGAAGCAACGCACAAAAAATATTTTTAAATGATCCATCGTACTCAAGAAACATTTTTGACACAGGAAAAAAAATGGCTCTTTTAGTTCATTTTTTCTCTCAAGGGATTTGCATCACCTTCTATTTTTTGGTTTTTAATTAGAGGAAAAAAAACTCCCCAAAAAAACCCACATTTCACTTTCTTTTCTTTTTAGAAAAAATGAATTCTCTGAGAGACATTTTTTTTTTCTTTCGTTCAGGCACAGATGCCTGGAAAATAATTAGTTCTTGAAAACGTATCTAGACATGAGTGAAGTTTAGATTTATACCAGCAATTAAGTTCACGTTATCAAGATTTGGGAGTGCAGCTTTTCAATCTCTTTAAATGTACTTCCCCTGACTATCCTGGGGTATGTAAAAGAAAGAAAAAAGAAACTTTAACTAAGGAGAGAAATTTTGGAGATTGGATTTTACGGAAAATAAGTGTTTGAATTAATATTTATCTTCGTCTAAGAATGTTTTTTCTGAAACAAACGAAAAACAAATAACGAATTTTTAATCAACTATTTTATACTTACATAATATTCTTAGAATTGTTTTACTTGATTTTAATTTTGATATTACTTGACTTAAAACTATTCACATATCTCTACTGCTAATATTTATCTATTTTAATTATGGAATATTGTCTAACTTCTTGTTAATATAGATTTAACAAGGCATAATTCTTGAAGTAACCCTTAAAGTTTATGTACTTACTTATTTTTTCCTATAATATTTCTGATAATGTATCAATGTTTCTATTTGTATTAATAGCTAAATTTTCTTTAAATGAAACTTTTTTTTTTGCCATTCTCATACCTTTAAATACTATGTGATTGTATTCAGTAAATTACCACCGATTAGCCAGGGATAAAGCAAAAATACGTGAAATACACCTCCAGCTCAGTGATTTCCAGCCAAGGACTGCAGTTTCGTGCTTATTAGCACTCATCAGCCCGGCATGGGAAAGTGACTGAGCTGAAGATGGAAAACCTCTTAAGGAAGCCAAGAGTGCGAAACAAACTGGTAGCTAATATAGAATTAGCAGACCAGATGAGTGACCGAAGCAATGGTTCGGTTCAACTCAGTCACTTTCCCATGCCGGGCTGATGAGTGCTAATAAGCACGAAACTGCAGTCCTCGGCTGGAAATGACTGAGTTGAAGGTGTATTTCACGTACTATGTGATTGATTGTTGTACCAAGTGTTTGCAGTGATTTATCAGGAACTACTTGGAGCTTGCAAACTGCAGATACACACTGTGAAAACGATTCAGAAATGTTCCCAGAAAATAATTGGCAGCTGATGTGCCCAATTCCAGCCAGTAACATATCATGCAAAAACTAGAAACGTTTTCCGATAAAAGTCAGTAACCTTTCTTAAATTACACTTAAACTTTCTGAAATATTTGGAAATATCACCTGTTAAAGCCAGTCATGTCCCGAGAACCTTCTAGATATATTAAGCAGGGTTAATTTAATTGTTTAGAACCTTTCTGATATGCCAAGAAAGCTCCTAGAAGCATTAGAGCAACCATGGCCAAAGTCACGTGAGAACTTCATGCAATAGCCAAGCATATTCCTTACTTGTTGTCCTGCCTCGCAAAGGTGCAGCTATGCAATGACGTATTTGCTTAAAGCAGGTAGCTAATTCAGACGTCAATGCCTGATTTGCTCCCATTGGGAGCTTTGTCAATCCGGACGGGGCGTAATCGAAGTAACGCCGATACACTTAATAAACACGCTCAATCAATCTTTAAATTGGTAGCTAAAAATATTTTTCACATCAATGAAAAGTCTGCAATCGTTCATCTTTTTGCAATTCAGGAAACTTTTTTTGCGAAGATACCTGATTTTAATGGGAAATAGGTAAGAATCCCTAAAATCCCGAAACGTTCCATGGAAATAAACAGTAACGTTTCGGAATTTTTTCAGTGCAAGTAAAGCCCTGAATCGTATTAGAATAAAGTAGCAACATGTCTGCCATCTTCGTACTAAACGATGCTTTCTTCCCATGCCTGCTATGGTAAAGTCGCGGGTTTTGGTTCTTGATGGGGGGCTTCTTATTAACTCCATGTTAATAAACAATCAAGAAGCAAAACATGCCACTTTACCGTAGCAGACATGGGAAGAAAGCATCATTTAGCCCCAAGATGGCGGACCTGTCGCTAATTATTCTTCGTTTCAGAGCTTTAGATGCGAGAAACTAGAGAACTTATTTCATAACTAGTACATAAGAACTAAAGTAAATTAAATATTCAGTCGGTACCCGATTTAACGAACCTCTATTTAACAAATTTCGGGATTTAACGAATTTCTTTTTTTTTTCCGATTAAAATGAAGGCAAAAACCCATATTTTCCGAATAATAAACCCCGAAACAACAAATCATTTTAACTGCCGACAAAAAAAAAATTATTTGTTAATTTGAGTTAGAAAATATTGGATTGTTTTTCAAATGTTTAACCCATATTGTGATTGTCCGAGGCATTAAAAGACTTATCTTGGAATCAGCAATTTTTCACGGGCAAGAGCGAGGCTGCAACCAACGAATAGTGATTCTGATGCAGAACGCGATAGTGAAACTCTAAAACTGTTACTTTTTCAAATGCTTTGCACGGCGTGGAAGCTGTTAAAACGTATCTCATGCACTGTAAAAACGATTCAGAAACGTTCCTGGAAAATAATAGGCAGCTGATGTGCCCATTTTCATTCATATCTTACAAAAACCAGGAATTTCCGATAAAAGTGAGTAACCTTCCTAAAATACTGGAAATCTTCCCTGTTAAAGCCAGTCGTGAACCTTCTACAAAAATTGAAAAGGATTAATGTATTTCATTAGAACCTTCCTGGTTTAACAAGAAAGCTGCAGAAGCATTAGCGCAACCATGGCCAAAGCTACGCGAATAATTGCAAGCAAGAACCAAACATATTCCTTGCCTAGAATTACTGCCTCGCAAGGCTGCAGCTATTCACTGATTTATTTGCTCCCATTGGAAGCTTAGTTATTGGGCCGAAATTAAACCAAAGCCGATACACTTAACCAACACGCCCAGTCAACTTTTGAAAACACAACAAAAAATATTTTTCACACCCGTGAAAAGTCTGCATTCGTGCACCTTTTAGCAATTTAGGAAACTTTTTGCGAAGATACTTGATTTTGCGGGGAAATAGGGGAAAACCTCTGAAATCCCGAAACGTTCCACGGAAATAACCAGCAACGTTTCGGAATTTTTTTACAGTGTGCAGCAGCCTGTAAAAGACAGTATTTTCCTCTCCTCATAAAGTCGAAAGAGAACTGTTCCGAGTCAACTGTCAAGGAAATTGTCAAGCAAATATTACTTAGTAGTTTAAAATTTTAAATTAACTAGCATGTAATAAGTAGTGGAATGCTGAATAAAAACTGTACACTTTCTAATTATGGATATTTTCCCACAGTTGCTTATTAGGGGTCTTAGATAAGTGCCTTTTTTTCAATTTTTTTCACACCCCGATATTACGAATAACCCCGATTTAACGTGCAAAAGTTTCGGTCCCGGTGAATTCGTTAAATCGAGGTCCAACTGTATCTGAGAAAGAGTTTTATTAATTATTAATAAAACAAACGAAGCCTTGAATCATTCTCAAGACAGATAATTCTCCAAGAATGGAAACTTTGCAAGCGTTATTAAAGACGTCTGTCGGCACCTAAATGCTCCACCATTCTTCTTCCGGTAGATCTAAACGCTAAGCTTCAAAATGAATTTATTTGTTTTGCTCATCATCTGCCGTAGTGGGAGTGAAGCGAGCTATGTTCTAAATTTGAAACTAGTGTGTATTTTTTTTTTTTTTTACGTGACTGCATATAAATGTTCGGACATATACTTTAAAAAAAAAAATCTTTCAAATTAAAAGCAAGTCACTCCTTTGTTTTCCTTTGGGCAATTGATAACTACTTTACACAGCTCACACTGAAAGGTAGTAAGTACCATTAGGTAGAAAAAAAAGCATGCGCGCGTTAAGAGTTTTGCGGATGACTTAAGTAATCAAATTAACTTTGTCAAGAATTAATCAATTTATGTATATTTACATATACGCATGAAATAGTTTAATTTTAAGTCTAATGTACAGGACAAACAATTTTAAAATATTACTTCTGCTCTAGAAATTGTTGTAAAAAAACATGATAGGAAATAGTAAAGCTTGAACAAATATTTTTTCTTCCTTTTACATTTAATTTTCTTATGATTTTTTTTCCCTCAAATTATGTGCAGGTTCATATAAGTTCAACATATTTCGTATAATAACTTTAGTTATCTCTATTATAATCCTGGAGTACTTTTAGAACTAAATAGCAAGTAAATTCTAAAAATATCTAGTATCACTACACATTTAGTACTGTTTTTACGGCAGTGGGTTATTCTTGCGAGAGTAGTACAATTTTTTCCTGACGTGATCAAATTTAATACAATTACCAGTAATTCATCATGTTTTTTTATCGACTCTCTATTCGTTTGTTTATAATTAAGTTTTAATGAATTGTACGCAAGGTATTTTTCAATGGTTGAAAAAGATGTTGGCTATTCTTTCACACATGGAGTGCAACAGATTAGACTAATAATAACAAAGTGGCAGAGTAGGGGAGACCGGGGTAAGATGACTGTGCTAACAATTTTCGTGATTTATTAATTTATTTTTCAGGATAGTAAAATTAATTTTACATGAGCTGCTAGAGTAGTCTTTTGTAGTAGTAAATATATTGCCATTTAATTTTTCAAATAAAAATAACGAAGGATATTTTTATTTTTTCATAACCTTAACAAATCGTCATCTTGCCCCAGTACTGGGGCAAGATGACTTTGAGCCAGGGGCAAGATGACAATGTTGAAAAAGGTTGAATATATTTTTATGTTTTGAATATGTTACCTAGTTTTACAAATGATAACTGTGTTTTTACATCTTACTAAGTATCAAATTAAGCGTAATGCGTTGTAGCATAATATTCAAGTGTTAAGTTGTGCAGCTAACAATAGACACAAATAAAAATACCATTTTCATGATTGGAACATTCCTCATGCCACCACTCTTGACTTTTACAGCTCTGGGTCCATTCCTCTGTTGGAGGGTCTAAAAATTCGACTTTGCAAGCAATGCATCTTAGAACACTATTCTGTGAATTTGATGCAACTGCATTGCTTGGCATGAATACGGGCTCACAGTAATAGACTTGGGTCTACAGGAACTTGGTCTGATTTTTTTTTACTCCCTTTTCAGCTTCACGAGTTTATTTTCCCTGTTTTTTTTTTTGTTTTTTTTAATAATCCTTTTTTTTTTCTTCCGCTTTGCTCCTTGTTCTGACATTTCTTTGATAGGTGTGCTTGTAAGAAAGTTTGAGCTTCAGTTTTTGTTTTCTCCCATTGTGTTGCTTTAGGCAATGCATTGAAATAAAAAACACTAACATGCTTCTTTGGTGTATCGGAATCAGCATTTGCCAAAACTTCTGCTTAGTCTGGAAGGTTTATATGTTGGTTTTCTATTCCCAAGGTCTGAGGATTAGCACTATTATTCTCAGTTTCAGAGTCAACAACGTCATAGTCCGCTAAAATCAAGAAAATTATGAGACTCGATACCTCATTCTTTAAACCCTTTATCGGCATTTCCAACTGTAGCTGCTTTGAAGTAAGCGGTGCTCCAAAGCTCACCAATATTTTTTTTCTGTGATAGTTTGTCCTTGATGAATGACCATAAATTTGTCTCATGCTTGGCTATAGTAGGTTTTTAATGGGCAGAAAAATGACACATCAGTAGCTAGAGACGATGGATGTGCGAAATGGCAGCCCAACCATGATAATGTTTTTTCATTGCAATATAAGATAGCCTGCAAAGCTATGTGAGATTTATGATTGTCAATAATCAGCAGAGTAGGATGTTCTTTGCTTGGTTTAATTCATTCAACTAGTCATTTGGTCAACTAGATTATAAATAGACCTTGGTCAACCGCTTTCAAACGATACTTACCTTGATTCAATGCGTCCTTTAGCCCCAGAGGAGAAGCGCAAGGTCGCGTGGACAAGCAGACAGCGTTTACAGAAATGTAATAAAGTGGACAACATAGTTAGTTTAATAAATTCCGAAACACGGGCAATACTGCCGTGCTAAGCACAGATGTGGTATCTGCAGTAGAGCTCAAAATGAGAAATTGACGATTAAAGTTTTACAACTCGTTTCTTTGATTTATGACTTAATTAAATGCTCAACTTGCGGTAGTTGTTTCGTAAATAACTTATCTAAAAACCGTGACAGAGTATTTTTGTAAAAATCTTAATTTAAAATTAATAAATGTAGTTACGACAAATTTTCTGTTCAAAACCTTTTCGTATACTAAGCTATTTTCACCGTAAGTGACAATTACTAGGCATTTTTAGGGGTATCTGCACAGATACGACAAAAATAGCTTAGTAAAACGTGCTCAAAGTATCATTAAATAATACTAAAAACATCTGCTTCCTTTGGACTTTGCTGTTTCGCTTTATTTTGTTAATACAAATCTAACAGAATGTGCTTTCTGAAAGATACCATTTTCAAAACTCTGGACACTGTAATCCATAACAATTTTCTGTCTTTTATATTCAAAGAATGTGTTTTTTATAATGTTTTATTTTCCAGATTCATTTTTACCGAGCATGAAGATAATTTTGACAGCAGACGATACTTAAAAATATTACTGGCCGTAGAATGAAATGCGGTTTGTTTGCCTGAAAGAATTAGATATGAATATTTTACATGCATTTCATTTTTAGAATTGCATTTTAAATGAACATTTAAATAGAAAAAGCTGAATATTTACTTTAACAATTATGCAAAGTTGTATTAGTTTTTTTTATCAACCTGTATCAACTATTCAACGGTAAACTAATTTTAATATTCTGTGTTACAATAAACTGCTACATTATTAAATATGCTGCTTTACTAAGGTATAAATGTCGTATCTACAAAAAGTACTAAGGAAAAAAGTGGTAACTGCGCAGATGCCACTTAAAAGGCTTAGTATTTGTCACTTACGTTCAAATTGCTTTAGCAAACTACACAAACTGTGCAGTTACGACTTTTTTCTTAAAGCTTTTTTTAATATTCCGCGTTCACAAATCGCCAAAAAACTTGACATTTAGGTAAATTAAATTACTAACGATCACCTGGTGACAATAACTCAATTTTGATAAAATGTGCAGATACCACATCTGTGCTTAGCACGGCAGAATAGGCAAGCTCATCATCTTGCCCCGCGTTGCTGCCCGTCATCTTGCCCCAGACTGCCTGTTTGAACGGATTCTTCTCAACTATGCCATAACAAAAGGCGAATAATTGACATTTATTCATGGTAATAGGTAGTATTTAAACTAAGTTACTCATAAATACTCAAGAGATACGATATATCCTATATGTATATGCAGCAGAGCTTATTTACACATGCATAAAAGTTATATTGGAGCAACGGTAAACAATCAGAGCTTCAGAACTAACACAAATATGACGTTTTTCAGCGTCTCTATACTATGGCTGAACGAACAGATATAAGAGTCAGTAGCATGCAGTTGATGCAGTTACCTAGTTTAAAACGGAAAAATTAAGGCATTCGTCATCTTGCCCGGCTCGTCATCTTGCCCCGGTCTCCTCTAACTATAATAACAAAGTGACCAGCTAAGCAAATTTTTAAAAAAAATTAATTATAAAGAGAACTTTCAATTTCAGAACAGGCATAAAACTAATCAATGGTTCTGAACCCGTTACGCGTTAATAATTTCAAGACACAAAACTTGCTTTTAATCATTTACGGAAATTTAACAAAGTGGATATTCAGTAACTCAACTTAATTATTAGAAAAAATGAATAAAACTCGCTTTGTTTGCTGACTGCTTGATACTAAGCCAAAAACTTTTACTTCATTCTCTTTTAGAAAAATATTTGCAGAATCAATGTTTTGTCTAATTCTTTTGGCAAATGGTTTTAACAGAATGAACAATATGAACTTAAGAAAAGGTTGAAATGAATATGAAAATTTTTTTTAGTTTTTTCCCCCAAGTTAAATTTTTTAAATTTCTTTTAATGTGAAAGATGTAATTTAACTAATATGTTATACTGTGTTTGATTTTTTTACAGCTATGTTAATTCACATTTTCACTAATAATAATTTAATGCTGGGACACCTAGTATTCATGTTTCTCCAAAATACAATAATGTTACAAAAGTTCTTTTTAAACCTGTATGAATTACTTAAACGCAAGGCATTAAGCATGATTATACACAGCCAAATGAAGAGTCAAAGAAATAAATGAATAACTGCTGTTAATTGTTGAAATGGGTGTTTTCTTTTTTTTTCGCCAAAAGAACTATCTTTAGTCAGTGAAATTGATAGAATAAGCAAAAAATAATAATATTAATAATAACATGGAGCCAGAAAATACTTTTTTCCGAACATTTAATTTTTAGTTATTATTATTATTATTATTATTATTATTTTAATATCTGATTTTTAAAACAAAATATTTCATTGTGGGATGTCACGAGTGAAGGCAGTCATCTTGAATCCTAGCGTGTGGTTTTCCTTTCTGGCAAGATGTCGCCTATTTTTTTCACTACGAGCAATATTAACAGAACGAGAACTGTTATTGAAATAAAATATTCATTTCACTGTAAAAACGATTCAGAAACGTTCCTGGAAAATAATGGGCAGCTGATGTGACCAATTTCTGCCAGTAACACATCTTGCAAAACCCAGAAACGTCTTCTGCTAAAATTCAGTAACCTTCCTGACATTAATCTGGAAGCGTCCTGGAAAATTCAAAGATATTCCCGTTAAAAGCCAGTCGTGTCTCTGAAAATTAGAGTAAATTTAGAAAGTATTATATAATAACCTGGCATCTTCCTCATTTATTAAGGAAGTTCCAAAAGTATTATTGCAAACATGGCCAAAGCTAAGCCAGGATTGCAAGTAACGAGAATTTTACTCGGCTGCAGTTCTGGCAAAGCAGCGTAGTTCATACTTATTCGCTCCCTTTTTGAGTTTAATTAGCATGGACGGGCCGCAATGGAACTGAAACTGATACACTTTATAATTGCGCTCAGTTATTCTTAAAATTAGGAGCTGAAACTATTTTTCACAAGAGTGAAAAGTTTGCATTCGGGCAACTTGTAGAACTCAAGAAACTTTTTGACAATGATATTTGATTTTTCAAGGAAGTGGATAAAAACCATTAAAATCCCGAAACGTAACACGGAAACACCCAGTAACGTTTCGGAATTTTTTTAGTGTTCGCTGAAATCGGCAGTGTCCTGAAACTTGACTCTGTGCTACGCTTGCGACTTATTTATCTTCTACGTCAGCAGCAAAAATAAAAACAACACCTGAACGTTTTTTAAGATTATTTTTTAAGAGAGAAAATAAGTCAAAATTAAGAAAAAAAAGTAACTCGCCCCATGTTTTCGACCATGCTCTTTCAGGAAAAGAAAGGGAAACAACCCAATTGTTAAAAAAAAGTTTAAACTGTCGGACATGACTGGTATTGAATTCGCGAAAATAACCGTAGTATAATGTTGTAAAATTAAAACATAATTACGGGAAAAAAAATTTAAAACATTTTTTTGCACCGTTAATATAAAAAAAATATAAATAATAAATAAAAAGAAAGAAGCATGAGAACTTCTTAAGGGTACATAATTGGTTTTTGCCTGAAGTACATTCAAATTTTCCAGAAACGAGCTCCTCTGACTGTCATTTATTATTTCTGCTTATGCTTGAAAATGCAAGATTTTTCTTTGTAACGTTAAATATATTTTCCTAATGAACATTGATCACCTTTTGTGAGAAAAGCATATTCAAACACTTAATAAGGCATGGAGTTACAAAGCATTTTATTTTCAGAGCTTTTAGACCTTTCACACCAAAATGCCATTAGCTGTAACGCCAGTAATGGAATATACGTTAACAACTTCCGTAATTAGACGTCATCAGCCGGGATGTAGGGTTCAAAGCGAAGCTAGATGCATTAGCTCCCAGCAAAAGTTGTCTAATTCAGTTTTCTTTCTCAAGAGCCGGCGGAGTTTTTATGAATACATGTTTCAATAAATTAACTTCAACGTGTAAAATATTTTATATTTTTCTTAAATATTTGCACTTTAATACAAGCATTTTCTATGAGAATTCAGTAAATATACAATTAATATTTAACCTAAGGGCATTTTTGTTGAAGCAAAATTGAATTATTATTGTAAAGGCAAATATAAATTGTTTTCCTGTTGAAGTAATAATACAATTTGAATAAATTTTTATAGTTTTCTGCATTGATTATAGTCAAAATATCTTCCCGTAGATAAATAAAGACCATCCGTTCTTTTGTTTTACACATTTTTTTTGTTCTAGTTGTTTCTTTATTTTTATTGTTGTTGTTGTCGTGTCTAATGAAGTGTAGAGTGCAAAAGATTTAGATTCCTCTAAAAGTCTTGATGACAAGAACTGCTAAATCTGGAGCCTGATGAGGGAATATTTCATTTGATGGAGCTCAAAGTTTGAGGAGGGAGCGAATAAAATGCCTGGCATTTAAAAACATGATCCGGTGGTTAATTGTGAATGGGGACAGTGCTTGTAGATGGGATAGGGTTTAATATTAGTCGGTAATATCTTCACTCTAAAAAAATTCCGAGACGTTACTGACTATTTCCGTGTAACGTTTCGGGATTTCACACAGGAATTCAACTTTTAGTCATCCATTCTTGTATTTTCTGTTGTCCTCGTGTTCTTGTGTGTGCCGTCGTTCTTATGATGTGTGTAATAAAAGCTTTCACAAAATAATGCTTGGGTCCTCTTTCCATTAAATCAAACTTGACTCTACTCGTGTTCCAACAAATTAAGCTCCCAAAGGAAGCGAATAAGTGTGAACTACTTTGCTTTGCAAGACTTGCAGGCAGGTGAAATTCTCGTCACTTACTTGCAATTCTGGCTTAGTTTTGGCAATGTTTGCGATAATGCTCTTGGAACTTCCTTGATAAATCAGGAAGATGCCGAGCTATGATATGAGACATTTCTAAGCTTACTGCAGTCACACGACTGGCTTTTAACGAGAAGATTTCTGAATTTCTCAGGAAGCTTCCAGGATAGTTTCAGCGGAAAATATTCCTGGATTTTGCAAGATATGTTTCTGGCAGAAATTGGGCACATCATTTGCCCATTATTTTCCAGAAATGTTTCTGAATCGTTTTTACAGTGTAGAAAACCTTTTCAATGTAAGCCAACCTAGGCCCGTATCTTTCAACACGCTTTACTCAAAACTTGAAAATGTCCACTTGCATCCCTTCGCTTCTTACTACCGCATATGGGTTTTTATACATTTAGTATTATTTTATCCGCAATTGCTTTTGTAACAATTTAACTACAAAATCTGTATTAAACCAAGCTAATAAAGGTTTCTTCTTTGTTTCTAGGTAAGTGGTATACAAGTTGCATACAAGTGATCCTGTGGCATATCAGTTGCTTTAAATTTCCGCGAAAAAGTCTTCTGTTAGCAATTGCTCAAAGTAACTATTGAAAATTTATTAACATTATTTCAAAAGTACTCTACTAAAAATATCAATCTAGATTTGACATTATTGTATAGTTTGAAGTATCCTTAGCATTTTCTCTATGCAAAGAAATGAATTTGATTGTAAATACTAAATTTACTATCTGGGCGGATCTCTCCATGGCACATATATTCATAAATATTAAAATATTTTTAATCAACTCTAGCCAAGGAAACTTCCGGGTGCTACTAAATCGGATATACATTATGCTAATTTGGAATTAAGCAAATGCCTGATATCAGGCTCATCTTGATCTAATTCTGTATTCTAATCTCAGCCAGAATCAAGTGAGCCCGACGACCGCTGATGCGACTTGCGTATTGATTGGTTGAAATGTGGCGCGCTTGTTTATTTGGCCAATAGTAGAGTTCGTGTTTGTCTAACAAATAGATGAAGGAAGGAGATGAATATCAGCCATTAATCAGTATTGGTCCACGTTTGTAAATATTGACTAGTCTTTATTAGAATGCACTCTTGAGCAGATGTATTGGTTGAAGGCATATTGATTAATGATTAAATTATGAAAACAATATGGGGCATTGAGGTGATTTAATGAATTACCAAAATTAAAACGTACTTAAAATAATTTAAGGATTTCACTGAAAGAGGTAAAAGCAAATTTTACGTTACATGAAAAACATTTTTATTTTTTGTTTTACTTATTTATTTTTTCTTTTTTAGTCTCACTAACTTGCTCTTGCTAAAAAAATTATAAGAAACTGCTTTTATATATTTATTTTTTGCATTTTTGCATCTTTGGGACAGCTAGCAATTATTCTAATAAGAGATGAAACTGAGATTTCATTCAGACAAGACAAAAAAATTGGTGTCGGAAAAATTAATAAATTAAAGAAACTAATGAAATGCATTTACGCGAAGATGGTTAACATAATAAAAAGTTTTGAATGTGTACTAAAACATGGACACATTTATTTTACGTTTTAATAAACAGTACTAACTTTTGCACCGAAAATTCAATACAGTAAAGGAGGAGTGGAAACAGTGAGACAGCAGCTACTTATTTTCTGTTTGGATATTTGCAACCTGGTAAAACTTTTAAAATGTCAAGGCGACATACTGCGAACAATATTATAGTGGGTTTAGTTAGTTTTAATAGCGCAAGAGCCCTTGGAGGCATTTGCGCTCAATATTATAGGAAAATAGGTTGTTTTCAAATATCATGTAAGAAAAACTACTATGTCATTATATTTTGAACCTATCGAAGTAAAATATTTACAATGTGTGTTTCTAAACTGTGAAATGATTTTTACGGACTGATGCTATTATTCTTCATTAAAAAATTAACTAACATTAATTTTAGCAGTGAAATAATGTTGTTAATTTTAGTTTAGAATGGTAGCTTTTAAGTTTATCTCTTGCAACGAGGGAACAGCGAGACACCATAAAATCGTCACTCACTTCTCCCATGGCACTTTTATCTTAAAGTGGAGAAACTTCACGTTGAATAAAATTCAATTACAGCTATCCTGTTGCTGCAAATAATAATAAAAATATTTTGAAAGTCCTGCACCAACAAAATACGGATGTTTAAATGTAATTATGACTTTTATAGCAATATAATATCACACACTGTAAAAAAATTCCAAAATGTTACCGAGTATATTCGTGTAACGTCTTGGGATTTTAATGGTTTTCATACACTTCCTGGAAAAATCAAATATCATTGTCAAAGAGTTTCCTGAATTTCTACAAGTGGCATGAATGCAGACTTCTCATTGGTGTGAAAAATATTTTTAACTCCCAATTTAATTATTAACTGAACATATTTATAAATGATATCCGCTTCAGTACAGTTTCGGCCTGTCCAGACTGCTTAAGCTCCCAAAGGGAGCGAATAAGTCTCTGGACTACGCAGCTTTACAAGAATTGCAGGGAAGTAAAATTCTGTCTTAGCTTTGGCCATGTTTGCAGTATTGCTTGTAAACTTTCCTTGATAAATCAGGAAGATGCCTAGTTGTTATATTAACCCGACACAAATTTACTCTAAAGTTCCAGAGACATTACTGTCTGTAAATGGGAAGATTTCTGAATATTTCAGGAGGCCTCCAGGATAATTTCGGGAAGTTACTGAGTGTTAGGGAAAAACGTTCTAGGTTTTTGCGAGACATGTTACTGGCAAAAATTGGGCACATCAGCTGCCCATTATTTTCCAGGAACGTTTCTATTCATTCAACGTGCTTGTTCATTATTTTTTTTAATTGTTTCTTTGCAATATGCTACTAAGCAATACCGCAAATATGGTCCAGTTTTGAATGTGAAAAAAAAGTTGAAAGCAATTTGCTACTATAAAAACTCATATATTTTACTCTGTATGTTGTCCTACTGGGTTATACACTGTAAAAACGATTCAGAAACGTTCCTGAAAAATAAAGGGCAGCCGATGTGCCCAATTTCTTCCAGTAACATATCTTGCAAATACTAGGAACGTTTTCCGCTAATATTCAGTAACCTTCCTGAAATTATCTCGGAAACCTAATTAAAAATTCAGAAATCTTCCCGTTTGAAGCCAGTTGCGTCTCTGGAACTGTAGATTAAACTTTAGAAGGTATAATATAATTGTTTGGCCCCTTCCTGATTTATTAAGAAAGTTCCATAAGCAGTATTGCAAACATGGCCAAGGCTAAACCAGAATTTTTCACGCCTGCAACTCTTGCAAAAACAGCGTAGTCCATACTTATTTGCTCCCTTTGGGAGCTTTATCAGCATGGACGGGCCGTAAGTAACCTGAAGACGATTCACTTTATAAATACGCAAAAGTTAAGCTTTAAACTGGGAGCTAAAAATATTTTTTACACCAGTGAAAAGTGTGCATTCGTGCAACTTGTAGCAATTCAAGAAACCTTTTGACAATAATACTTGATTTTTCCAGGAAGTGTATAAAAACCATTGAAATCCCCACACGTTACACGGAAATACTCAGTAACGTTTCGGAATTTTTTTACAGTGTATGAATTTAGATCAGTTAATGATAGTTCAATTTAAAAGAAAATGAAACCTCTAAAAACGATTCATGATGTGAACCAAATACATAGGTCAGTAGACAAGAGCCTAATTTTGGATAGAAATCAAAAAAATGTAAAATTCAAGTCATAAAAATGACTTCGAAAGTCGAAAAAATATTCCGCAGAGTACACGAAACTCAGATGATCTTTTCAAGTGCAATTTATATTTCATTCATGAGCGATTTTTCAAGGAAAGCCCAGCAGATACGTGACCGGCAAAGCTTTAATATTTCAGCTGGTTTAATTTTTCTTGGAAACAGGAATTCTTTGACTTACGGGCTCTACTTTCGCATTTCGGGCGTGCAGAAGATTCTTATCATCATCATATTTCAAATTTATGCACATCTTTCAGAGCGTGGTTTATAGAGGGATGCTTCAGGTAGGAGTTTGGATCGAATTTCGCTGCTAAGTTGGATAGAGATAAAAGAAAATGGAACCGTTGAGATAGTAGGCTAGTGAAATTTGACTCGTGGGTTATACTGTGATTTTTGTTTCATTCCCAATCAATAATTTCATCTTTACTAATAATAAAGCTGAAAGTCTCTCTGTCTGGATGTCCGGAGGATGTCTGGAACTCTGTAACGCGCATAGCGCCTAAACCGTTCGGCCGATTTTCATGAAACTCGGCATAAGATTAGTTTGTAGCATGGGGGTGTGCACCTCGAAGCGATTTTTCAAAAATTCGATGTTTTTCTTTTTCTATTCCGATTTTAAGAACAAAATTATCATAAGATGGACGAGAATATTACGAAATTATCATAACGTGGAACCGTAACATGGGCACGAGCCAATTGGAGAGATACGAAATTATCATAACGTCGAACCGTAACATGGGTGCAAGCCAATTGGCGAGAAAATTCACCATAAATTATTTGTAAATATACAGGCGAACCAAAAGACCTTTAAACATTTCTATTACGGACAAAGCCGTGCGGGTACCACTAGTATGTAAAAAAAAGAAGTCAGAAACTTTGTACTATGAAATGAGTAAAACTACGACAACGTGTATACTTTTACAAATATAAACAGTTAAAAAGAGTTTAAAATTTACATCGAACAGCTGTTTAGAGGTTATAAAAGCAAATCCCTTTATCAGTGCGACAAGAAATGAGGCAGTGAGAAGGAAAGGGATGTAAGTAGCAAAATTAAAAATTGAGATAACCAGTACACATGGTAGGTGAACCTCTCCTCTGTCTTGGGGCAAGAGATGGTACTAGTAACTCTGGTAGTTGCTGCTGTACAGCATGATTTAGAAAAAAAAAATTCATGAAATCCTACCTAAAATGTTATCTTTAAACGCGTTTTACTCAAAACTTGAAAATGTCTATTTACATCATTTTGTTTCTCACTGCCTCAAATGGACTTTGTGATATTTTTTTTTTTTCTTGCACTGATGAAGAGGTTTGCTTTTGTAACCTCGAAACATCTATTTGCAGAGGGTTTTTTTCAACCTTTTTTAATTATTTTTATTTGTACAAATATGCACTTTGTCTTAATTTTGCTCAAAATTTTCA
The DNA here is from genome assembly GCF_026930045.1 of Uloborus diversus. Classification (NCBI taxonomy): domain Eukaryota; kingdom Metazoa; phylum Arthropoda; class Arachnida; order Araneae; family Uloboridae; genus Uloborus; species Uloborus diversus. The sequence continues at coordinate 153,330,365 of NC_072738.1, read as the reverse complement.
TGGTATTTGTGACATATTATTGTCCATAAATTGATGAAGAGGTTTGATTTTATAGCCTCAAAACAGCTATTTGCAGAGTTTCTATTAAACCCTTTTTGATTGTTTGTCGTAGTTTTGCTCAAAAATTTCATGGTATTTGTGATATATTTTTCTTCTTGCACTGATGAAGGGGTTTGCTTGTATAACCTCGAAACAGCTGTTTGGAGAGTTTTTTTTAAACTCTTTTTAATTGTTTTTATTTGTACAAGTATACAATTGGTCGTAGTTTTGCTCAATAATGTCACTGTGGAGAGCAGCAATTCTGTTTGATAAGCGGAACCGTTTTGAGTGTCGATTTTTTTTCGTAAATACCCCTCAATAGTATAGTTCAATACCCCTCAATAGTATATATTTTTTTCCTCAATAGTATAGTTTAGTTTGCTCAATAGTAATAGTCTGCTCAATAGTATAGTTTGCATGCAACATTCTAGAAATAATGTATTTTTAATGAAAGCGTCGAAAAAACATTTTATTTAGATGTGAAAAAAAAATGTTTTTTTTTAAGCAAATTTTATTACACATCTACAACTTGTTTCAAACAAATTGTTTAAAGTTTTCATTTTAATGATATGAGTTTTACTACCACAGATACATTCATAACACCAGGCTTTATGGATGAAAGATGCAGTCTTAAATCAGGTTTATCAGTAAGTCTATAGTAATATTTTTGTTTTGGCGACAGACAAGCTGATAACATATCAGTTGGAAATAGTAAAAGTGCAAACAAGGAATTTTGTGACAATTGATATAATAAATCTTTTAACTTTCACCAGAATTTCACTGAATAGCATCATTTAAATTTCTGGTGCAAAGTAGGGTCAAGTGCAATTTCAATAACTCCATGTCAGACATATTTCAAAGTTGTCTAGACTCGTTCATTAAATATTTAAATTATTTCAAATATCAGTGCCACTACCTTTTCCCAAATTCTATATTCGATGCTAAAACATTCAACACTTGACCATTGTCTCTAAGTAGTTCCTTTTGCAATAATACATTGAACGCATGACAAAAACCAACAAAATAAATCGCGATTTAGAGACAGCACCAATTACGAAATTTTGCATTCAAAACTTAATCACATTCTAGTGAATTAACCAAACTTTGCCATCTTCACCTTTTCCAAAATGTTTAACCCTGGGAAAATGATATTCCAAACGGGGAAAAAGAGAAACATACTTATCTGAGCTTTTAGCAGAAGAGGGGAACTTGCTTAGCTGAATTAATTGAAGTTCACTTATCCCCAGGAATTTCGATTCGCAGTGAATTTGCATGTGCTCTATTTTATTTTCTTTTTCTGCCATTCGCTTAATGCAGTTATCCGACATTTGGGATTAAAGGGAAAGCACCGTATTGTGATTGGATCTGTTTACCTTTCCTTTTACATTCGATTATTGCTGGTAAGCTGAGTAGGCTAACAATATCTTGTCCTTGGAAGCAAAATCGCGTCACTTTTGCTCACAATATCGCCTTTTATTAAATTACTAGCAGTATTCACACGGCTTTGCCCGTTTTTGAAAATTAAAAGGTCATTTTCTTCCCTTGTATATTTACAAATAATGAATGATGAATTTCTTGCAAATTTGCTATGCTAATTTGCTCGTCCGATTTCGGGATAACAAGCACTGTAAAAACGATTCAGAAACGTTCCTGGAAAATAACAGGCAGCTGATGGGCCCAATTTCAACCAGTAACATATCTTACAAAAACCAGGAACGTTTTCCGATAAGAGTCAGTAACCTTTCTGAAATATTGGGAAATCTCCTCTGTTAAAGCCAGTCGTGAACCTTTTAGAGAAATTAGATTTAATATACTTGAAAGAACTTTCCTGATTGACTATGAAAGCTCCAGAAGCGTTAGAGCAACCAATCATATTCCTCGCCGGCACATCTTGCCTCGCAAAACTGCAACTACCCAATGACATATTTGCTCCCATTGGAAGCTTAGTCATCAGGACGGACCGTAGCCCAGCTAAAGCCGATACTTTAAATAAACACGCTCAGTCATCTTTAAACTGGTAGCAAAAAATGTCTTTCACACCAATGAGATTTCTGCGTTCGTGCATTTTTTAGCAATTCAGGAAACTTTGGTGCGAAGATACTTGATTTTACGGAGAAATAGGTAAAAGCCTCTAGAATCCGGAAACGTTCCTTGGAAATAACCAGTAACGTTTCGGATTTTTTTTATAGTGAGGTCTTAATCAAAAACGGTTCTAAAAATTCGTCACGATAGTTAAAAATAAATGGAAACATGTAATGGCAGATGAAAAAAAAGTCTTAATACAATAACAAAAATTTTAATTTTTAAAATGAGCCGAAAATAATAATAATAATAATAATAAAAGAACGGTCTCGTCAAGTAGCTGCAGATTGGTTTCAAATGAGTTTCGAGCGCCACGGAACAAAGGAGGTATGACAAAAGATTGCACCATATCCTGTGTCTCTAAAGGGGTTTTTCGTTCATCTCCACTTTTTACGGAGGTGGAAATAGGGTCAAAAAATCCAACAAACTAACGTGAGAAGGGGCGAAAAGTTTTAGATTGATTTTTGGGATTTAAATTTTCTGACACCCCCGGGCTTTAGAATGAAAGTGACATAAGCTTCTCCGAATCATTCCTAACCCCTGAGAGAAATAATGAAGAGTGAGACAGTGTTGCCAGTTTGGGGGAAATTTCCCCATTTTGGGGAAATCTGGTGCTCTCTGGGGAAATTTTGGGGAAATGGGTTTTGAGGGGAATTCTTTGGGGAAAATTTTTTTTCTTGGGGAAAACCAGGGGGAAAAAAACCTCAAGAAAAAAAGAATTTATTTCGTATTTAGATTCGCGTCAAGAAGTAGTAGTTACATTGTTTGTATCAAACAGCGTTGGTTTAGCTTTGCTCAACTTTATGGCATTCGCATTTCGTATTATGTGGAATATTATGCTACGGAATTCGCATTAATGTTCTGCGTGAGTAACTAGCTGATACGTGAAACGGGTAAAAATAAAAGTGTGATGAAGAATGTTCTTGGATAAATATATACAAAAAACATAGTTTAAATGTACATACAGAAGCAGAGTAGTAAATGCAAGAAGTAAAAAAAACATTTGGCTATTTTTTATACTTCGGTCAGGCGCTAGTATTTATGACTAGTGGAACCCGCATGGCTTTGCCCGTAGTAGAAAATTAAAAGGTCTTTTGGTTCCCCTGTATATTTACAAATAATGCATGATGAATTTCTCGCCAATTGGCTTGCCCATGTTACTGTTCCACGTTATGATAGCTTGGCAATTTACTCGTCCATCGTATGATAATTTTGCTCGGGAAAATGTTCTTAAAATTGGAATAGAAAAAGAACAAAATCGAATTTTCGAAAAATCGCTTAAAGGTGCACACCCCCATGCTACAAACAGCAGCAGCTACATGCAACAGAGAGATATCCAGACAGAAAGACTTTCAGCTTTATTATTAGTACAGATAAAGAAAGATAAAGATAAAGAAGACCAAAAAAAAAAAGCGAAAATGGGAAGGAAAAAAGAGTTGGGGAATTTTATAAGAAAATTTGGCTATTTGGCGAAAAAAAAATTTTCAAGAGACAAAAATATTAGAGGAAGTCGATTCATTTTCTGAAAATATTAATGGAAAAATAATTTTTGAATTTGGGGAATTTTGGTAGAAAACATCGCTTTTTGTGGAAAAATTGGAAGGGAATTGGGGAAATCTGGATTTGACCATCTGGCAACACTGGAGTGAGAGAATTTTTGGAAACATTCCTAAAGTTGCTTCAAGACAATAAATTGCGGTTTTTCTGAAAAAATTATGTTTGATTTCGAAAAATATTCGACATAACAAGGTTTTAATTAAAAACTCTTCGACATAAGAATGAAAAATAACATTAGATAAATACGCAAAATCAAATAACTTCTCGTCATATCAAGATTTTCGTGATATCAAAGTTCGAGAAATCTAGAGTGTACTACTACTAGAAAAAAAAATCATAGTCCAAATATATTGTTAAATCAAACAAATAATTACAGAGGGGAAAGAATCAACTATACTATCACATACCATAGATACCTTTTTTAATTAAAGAAAAAACTGGTGGACCGTCAATGCATTTCTCATATAATTAAATTATATCCTGCAATCAGAACTTCGGAAACCTATCCTAGGAAATGATCTCGAAAATATAATTTAAAAGAAGGAAATTCTAAACCCTCTTCTTTCAAAGAAACTTATTCCTCTAAATTGATTGGATCTTGCATGTCTGCACGAGTTTGAACTCGAGGAAACGTTTGCATGTCCTAGATACTCAGTTTTTGTTCGATCGTTTGTTTAATTTTACTATCCGGATTTGTAAGGAAGATCCAATTTACTAATTAAAATTTTCATTATTTTTGTCCTACTTCTGAAACAAGAACACAAGACATAATACCTTTAAGAGATTAAGTCTCCTTTTCTATGTCGATTATTTGTCAGGTTTTTAAAGTTGAACTAATGTCTAGACACACAAAAGTCATTGTTTTTTGAATTGAAAGAATTCGTTTACTTTAACTTTACTATTCGTCTTTTGCTTGGTTAAACGTTATACGCGGATTAGTTATTTGTGCATGAACAGGTGTATGTTTTTTCAAGGAAGGGAAAAATAAAAATAATATGATCTGATTATTAAGTTCTTAGCATTTTTCAAAACGTTTAGAAGTGCATGTTGTGTATATTTAAGCGTTTAATGCATGGTATTTATATTTCCTTAAAGTTTATTTGAACCTGTTTTAAAAACATGAACACATAACGAGGGCAACATTAATAAGGTACGAAATAATTCGGTGTACTAATGCAAATTATATGAGACAAGTATGGATTATGAAACATACTGAATCAAATCAACAAAATCTTTTAAAACTAATTTATATATGAATGGAAGGGGAGAGGGCAAGAACCCCTGGGGCCTTCTGCTATATCCACCACTATATATATATACATTCAGGGTGGTTATAAATTAACGTGAGGTGTTCAGAGCCCTCTAGCGAGTGAAGTAGTGGACGAAACATTGCCAAGCTTCATGGGCATACACAGTAGACTATGGGATTTTGATTTCTGAAATATAAAAAAGAATAGTACCAAAAATCGCCACCAGGGGAAATTGTAGCTTCGAAAAGGTGTATTACTGTGACTATTGAATGATTAAATGCTAACTGATAAATTATGCATCAATGTTATTCACAAAATATGATTTTTACCAACAAGTGAGGTTCAATAGGACCAACATCGAGATTTTCTAGGTACTGCACACAACGAACAATATTATTCACACCTCTGGAGGGGGGGGGTATTGTGACGTTGAAAAGGTGTATTACTGTGACTATTGAAGGATTAAATGCTAAAATATGCATCAATTTTATTCACAAAGTATGATTTTTACCAACAAGTGAGGTTCAATAGGACAACATCGAGACTTTCTAGGTACTACACACAATGCACAATATTATTCACCCCTCCGGACGGGGGGGAGGGGGTATTGTGACGTTGAAAAGGTGTATTACTGTGACTATTGAAGGATTAAATGCTAACTGATAAAATATGCATCAATGTTATTCACAAAATATGATTTTTACCAACAATTGAGGTTCAATAGGACAACATCGAAACTTTCTAGGTACTGCACACAATGCACAATATTATTCACACCTCTGGAGGGGGGAATTGTGACGTTGAAAAGGTGTATCGCTGCGACTATTGAAGGATTGAATGCTGGCTGATAAAATATGCATCAATTTTATTCTTAAAATATGATTTTTACCAACAAGTGAGGTTGAATATGACCAACATCGAGATTGTCTAGGTACTGCACACAATGAACAATATTATTCACACCTCTGGAGGGGGGGAATTGTGGCGTTGAAAAAGTGTATTACTGTGACTATTGAAGGATTAAATGCTAACTGATAAAATATGCATCAATTTTTTCACAAAATATGATTTTTACCAACAATTGAGGTTCAATAAGACCAACATCGAGATTTTCTAGGTACTGCACACAATGCACAATATTATTCACACCTCTGGAGGAGGGGGGATTAATTTTGCCTACCTGTCACATTTTTCTAGTCTTGAAAGTTGAGATATCGGGAGCATGTCGCAGATACACGACGCCGTTACAAAATCCCCGTGGTTCAAAATCACAAGGTGAAACATGGGCAACAATGGTCTCCATACCGTATGGCATGACTAATAAAACTGCTATCAAAGAAATGTTGTCGCCATACACTCAATACTTTAAGCCCAATATGGGGTGGTGCACCATCTTACATGAATATTATTCAGAAAGAAATCCTTGCTGCTTGCGCTGAAATTTCTTCCTGACGACTTTTGGTAAAATTCTTCTCTTGTTACAAATTGAAATTTCTTGTTGGTTTTATTGAACCTTATTTGCATATAACAATTATTTGTAGCAAAAAACTTGATGTGTGCTTTTAATTGACATTTTTTGGCATTTAATTCTTCAGTATTCAAAAAAATCACACTTTTGCAGCGCCAAAATTAACCCTGGTGGTGACTTTTGGTACTATTTTTTTTATTGTAGAAATCGAAATTCCATTGTCAGCTATGTACGCCTAAGAAATTTGGCAATGTTTCGTCCAATACATCACTTGCTAGAGGCCTCTGAACACCTTACGTTATTTTATAACCATTCTATATATATATATATATATATATATATATATATATATATATATATATATATATATATATATATATATATATATATATATAATTTTAGAAAAATCGCTTCGAGGTGCACATCCGCATGCTAAAAACTAATTCTGTGCCAAATTTCATGAAAATCTGCCGAATGGTTTAGGCGCTAAGCGCGTCACAGACATCCAGACAGAGATCCGGACACTCAGCTTTATTATTAGTAAAGATTGTTACCAACTTCCTAATCACGTGACATTAAGTCGGTATCAAACAAAAAGCAGAACCAATCGAAATTGATAGGAAACCAAAATAAACAAAGTCCATTTAAAGCTCAACACATCTCTTTATCTATACACCATCACCATCGATCTAACACAATACAGATTCAGTACATATGTTGATGTATTTCCTGAGAATTCAGCTACAAAATACAATTTGTTTTACAATTTTTAGCTCATTTAAGCATGAATAATTCATGCATTTAGATTTGTCCTAAGACTTAGATGAATATGCATTCACTTATATCCCTAATTCCCACGAGCTCACACACACAAAAACCCTCAAAGCTCCCGTTTAGCAAAACGCCAGTGGTATAAATTAATCAAAATTTCGTCTTTCTGTTTTCTTGTCCTCCGACAATCCGCCGATTCAAAGATAATTCTATTCCATTTCTCGCATTTAATTGGATTAAAAACGAAGAGCTGCTCCGTCGAATAAAAGTCGCGAAATTATTTTCCAGCTCCTCTTTCCCCCCCATATCTTATTGGTTAATTTTCTTTTTAAATCCCACAGAAAGATAAGTAAAGAGTTAATGGAAATGTACTGAAAGAATTTCATTGGCAATTTAAGCTCGGTGATGAAAATTTCTTTCGTCGTAACGGTACTTTCGGTTTTTGCAATCGAAATGACTGCTTTGAAATGCTGCGAATAATTACTGATAGATAAATTATTCCGTTAAATCTTTTGCATTAATTCTTTGATGTTTTAAACAAAAATTCAAACATTATTTTGATATTCGTGTTTTTTTCCGGCTTTGTGCAATGACTAAAATCACGAATAAGTAAAAGGAATGGTTTGTTTCGTAACTAAATGGTTTTTGTGTTTAATATTTGAAATAAGGTTTTGGGAGATAGTTACGCTATCTTCTTTACTAATAATAAAAATGGGGATCTGGATCTCAGGATGTCTTTTACGCGCATAGCGCCTAGACCGTTCTGCCGATTTTCTTGAAATTTAGCACAAAATTAGTTCATAGTACAGGGGGAGCACCTCGAACCGTTATTTCGAAAATTCGATTTCGTTCTTTTTTTATTCCAATTTTAAACCCATTTCATCAAGCAAAATTATCACAACGTGGACGACTATATTACTGTAACGTGGACGAGCAAATTACCATAACGTGGACGAGCGAATCACCATAACGTGGACGAGCAAATAACCATAACGTGGACGATCGAATTACCATAACGTGGACGAGCAAATCACCATAACGTGGACGAGCAAATCACCATAACATGGACGAGCAAATTACCATAACGTGGACGAGCAAATTACCATAACGTGGATGAGCAAATTATCATAACGTGGACGAGCAAATTACCATATCATGGGCGAGCAAATTAACATTCGCAAGTTGGCGAGAAATGCATTATCCCTTATTTGTAAATATACAGGCGAATCAAATGACCTTTTAATTTTCTACTACGGGCAAAGCTGTGCGGGTACCGCTAGTTCTTTATAAAGTGACAAGTATCCGTAGAGTGCGCTGCTTATAGTTGGATGATATTAATTTATGTCCTTGGCCAAAGTGGGTATGGGGAAAGCAGGTAGGTCCTTATTAGTGCAAATTAGCTAATGACTTATCAGAAATAAATAAATAGCTTTGTGTGGAAAAGTAAATGGTGATCAACAGCGCTTTGACGCACAAAATTTGCAAATTACTGCATACACGTGTTTCAAGTTTTCAGGGAACCTCTTTTTTAATTCAAAGAGTGAGATTTTGGATGAAAAGAAACCCAGTAAAAGTCCAGTCCTTTGACTGCATGTCTTTTTCTCCAAAAGCTCACTATTTAGACTGAAAAAGAGGATCATTGAAGCCTCGAAACACGTGCTTGTAGCAATCTGCTAATTTTGTGTGTTAAAAACATCATTTAACGATTAATCAGTTCAGCTTATTTTGTAAGTGGTCAGTAATTGAGAAATGAAAACGCCTTTGGCGTCGTGAAATTCCAATTACATGTCGCCAGGTCTAACTGACACAAATGGAAAGGCCTACCCACTCAGCTAATGGTAACTGAGCCTGAAGCAACTGCAGGAAAACTGAGCTTCCTACAGTTGGGGATGGATTCACTGATTCGGATACGGGTGGCATTGTCTGCAAAGGCTATGAGCTGGTTTACCATCCAAGTAGGTTTAATTTAACTAATTAATGAAATTAATTTGAGTGCCAGCTTTGCCGAGATCCCCTTCCCGCCTTCACGGACAAAGTGGGTTTTCGGAAGGATTAACTTTTTTGATGATTTTCATACTAAAAACAAGTATTGGCCTGAATTTGTTCTTATTAAATATAAACAGTGATAACTAAAGAAAATTATGAATGCAAAAAAAGTGCGTCACATAAAAAAGTTTTTTTTTCTTTACTGTAAAAATTAGCTTACTTTGAACGCACTTCCGCTAATCCGAATTTGCGTCGAATGTGCCTTGTTCGAGGTATTTTTTAAATTTAAACTTCGAAACATTTTTAAGAACAGATTGACGCATATTTGAGAAGAGATTCGGAACACGAAATCGCACACTTATGTATTTCGTGCAAATAAAGGGTGTTCATTAAGTCTCACCGCAATAAAAAGTAAGAAAAAGCCTAATAAACAAATATCGATAAATCAAATACAAAAACATGTGTAGGACTAAATGTTAGATTCGGCATTTATTTACAATCGGTGCTGAAAATCTTTGCCTTCTTGTTCCATACAAACATTCACCTGTTTAATTCTATTGGCTAACACATAACTTGATGTTTCAGCTGTGATGGATTGGGTGTAATTCTTTACCTCCAATTTTAATCCTACAGTATTTCTGGGATTGCTCATATAGACGTGGCCTTAAGCAGCTTCCCACAGGTAAAAGTCAAGAGGTGAAAGGTCCGGTGAGCAGGCAGGGCACACTCTTTTTGAAATAACGCGTTCTCTGAAAACATCTTCCAAAAAATCCAGAGCTCGATTAGCAGTGTGCGCTGTTGCATTATCCTGCTAGAAATATGCTCTCAATATTTCATCTTCGTTTAAGCAGCCAATGAATGGAAATAAGACTGCGAAGAGACTTTATGAACACCCTGCAGTAAGTCTACTGCAATTTTTGACTACCAGTCGGAATACTCTATTGCCATATGTATTGGGTCATATACTATATCACGATTATGAATTATGGCTGTCTACCGGGGAGATTATGAAGTATTAATGGTTAAGTTTGCTTACTTTTTAAACATTAATCTGAATCCTTCAGGAATCTAGACAGTTTTTTTTTTTTTTTTTTTGTTTACGTAGAAGAAAAGCTGTATTGATAAAAAAAAAGTGTACTATGTTCGCTGGTGGTCAATCTTGAAAAATGATGTAAGTTAGCGTTTTAATTGGAGGAAAATTTGCTCCAAATATGAAACGTTACTTCAATATCTAGTACAGATAATTTTAATGGCATAAAAGAGTAGAATATACAGTATAGGAAAATGTGAAACGTCACTGATTATTTCCGAAAAAAATCTCCTGGATTTCGCACGTTTCTACCAGTTTCCTGTGAAAAACCCAATATTTGCAAAAAAAAAAAAAAGGTTGCTGAATCGCAACACGCTCCATGAATGACGATTTTACACTGTTGTGAAAACAGTTTTAGCTAGCAGTGTGGAAATATATTCATCATATTTATCAAGTGTTTCGTCTTCAATTCAGTTAGGGTCAACCAAACTGAAAACGTGCTAGGTAAGGCCAGTATATAAGGGGATACAGTATTGTCTGCCATTTTTTATGTGTGGCATCGCTAGCGGTTTATGTCATTGCCTCTGGTGATTTCCGACGCTCAGCCGAAAAAAGCAACCTGGGCTGTCGTGATGATAATTGCACTAAGTCTGCTAAAGGAGCTGATTTATCCGACATTTTGGTTCCAAATCTACCGAGGGACAAAATTAGTCTTTTATAAAAACCTCGTTGCAGAAAACTGGTGCACAAGTTTTGGATGTGTTGCCCGATTGATGTTTGATTACTTTATTCCGTAAATGAAGAATATTTAATTAATACAAATTTAAAACAAAAAAGTTGTGAAAGATTTACCTTAAGTGACATGTTACTCAACTTATCATCAATTGTTTTACGACATAGCAACCAGCGAATATTATATCGTATTTGTAAATACTAGAAACAAGGTTGGATCGAAAACCGTCTTGGAACCAAAATGTCGGATAGGTTGGTCTGTCCATTTTAAGGGGCTCTAGTTCTAGGTAATAATTATTTTGAAAATGGAATATGCTTGGGATTTTGCTAAGCTTTACTGTTTGTTCTAGAAACATAGCTTTTTTTTTAATTTGAACTGGTTTTTAAACTTCTTTTAAAGTTTCTATAAATAATTTCAGGAAGATTTTTGACTTTTACCGCTAAACTTTCATGTTTCTTGCCAGATACGTTACTAGCAGAAATTAGACACTCAAGCAGTGTCCATTAATTTTCAGAAACGTATTGTATATTTATTTAATTTAGGATATTGTGTTAAAAACCTTTTTGATTTTTTTTTAAAAAAAGTATTTAATTACTGGTGCTAAATTCAGATGAAATAATTTGAGCTGTATGCGAATTGGTTTAATAGGCAAACTCTTAAAATTTTTAGTTCATTTATTCTTTTTATTAATGTTTTATAAATTTTGGGTTGTGGCAAAGATGCAAGGAATTCTTTAGCTAAATTTGTAACGCACATTTTCCTTTTTTTTTTTTTTTTTTTCTTCAACAAAACTCACCCGGATAAGGAAAACAATTTTTCCTTACCTCAAAAGCTCATTTCAATACATAGTTAAAAGGACCGGAACATTCGTCTTTCTTTCCGTCAAAAAGGTAGTTATTCAAGACTTTTCGACAAAACTTGCATTTTCCCGAGAAAAGTAGCCAAAATTTCCACAGAAATAAAATTTTCAGAAAGATGTGAAAAGTGGTATTTAAGCTATTTACTACAGCAAGAAATAGGTTATACTTTTATGGGCGATACATTTTATACTCAGCATTAAAAAACTGGGATGAAAAATTTATAACAATACAAAGTTCTGTTTTCTTTTTGTCATTGTGACCGCCTGATTTTTTTTTTTTTTTTTCTTTTTGAAAAATGTTGCCTGACAGTTCAGCAAAATTATCATCAGTTGGTGAATTTTGACTTCTTTTCAATAAGCAATTCCTTGTTATTTTGTTTTTTTTTTTGGGGGGGGGGGGGGGTTATTTACTACGTGAGACTTTTTTTATGCGGTTCCTATCTACCACAAGAAAAATAATAAATAAAATAAAAAAAACTGTTGCTCAAACTATTTTTTATGGCCACTCGTGCAGTTTCGAACGATTTTTTACGAGATTTTTTGTTGCATTCCCTATCTACCGCACAAAAACAGGTTTGGATGTTTTTTTTTCACTTCATATTTTTGTTTTTTTCGTATGGTAAAACAGTTGTTAAATACATACTTAAATGCTGGTGAAATATGCATTTCTAAGATGAAAATACAATAAATTTCCTTTTCAATACCTATTAAAAGGAGTGACACAGGAGTTATAATGCTAAGCATCTCATATTATTATCACTTATACAGGGTGTTCCGTTTTAACATGCAGGACCTCTATTTTCGGCACCGTTAGTTAGGTGCATACTCCAATTGCAAAAATGTTCAAAATCAGATGCAGAGTTAAGATATTCAAAGTTTGAAGCAAAAATAAAAATGAGTCAAAAAATACAAAATTTAACTTTTTATACGGGCCCCAGGTCCCCTAACTTATATTTAGAGAAATAATCCCCATTGAAAGATATTACTAACACAAATAACTTGACATTTGTGCGACTAAAATTTAGGGAGAGATTCCAATTTAAAGTTAAAGGGGACCATACAGAAAATCAGATTGGAACTTATCGCTCTTTCGGAAGAATGACAGGTCGAGAAATTAAGAAAAACTCTAAACAACTCTAAAAAGGCCACTTACATTCCTTTGCTTTTCATTGCCGCAATTGTAAGTATAAAGGGTGTCCTGAAATAGACTGACTATTTTCAAAAAATTATAGCGGGAAAACAAGTAATGTTAAAAAAAAAGGAAATTAATTTCAATTCTGAAATTTTGAATTCAAATTATGTTTTTCGCAATCCCAACAGGACCCTACTCATTGGACTTATTGCTACCAGAAACGACTCCTGTCCCCCAAAGCCTGCCCTTTCTTCTTAGGGGTACGTGTGTATATTTGGGTATGTGTGTGCAGGCGCACGTGCGTGCATGTGTAGGCTTGTGTCTGTGCGTAGGCCTGTGTGTATGCACTTAGGCGTGTGTGTATGTGTGTAACGGCTTGTGTGTGGGAGTGTGTATGTGCGTAACAATGTGTGTGAACGTGCGTGTATGTAGGACATGGACGCCACCGACCGGAAAAGCGACTGCCAGGGGACAGTCGCGCCCGTAGAGGCCGGTGGGCGGTGGTGCTGCAGAGGCCCCTGGTCCAAGCTGAAAAAGGTACCAGAACGCCAAGGACCGTCAAATGAGAACAATAAGCAATCGTGATTGCTCAAAAAAAATGCAGAAAATTCATGTGGTGGGCCGTAAGTTATCTCCCTCAGAGTTTCAAATTTTAGTCAAGAATTTTCCAATAGATGGCGATGCAGTTCGTATGACCGTAAATGAAAGAAAGATAAAAGGAATACATCGGAATTTTTCGAAAAATGTTTTCGGAAAACAAAATTACACATCATATTTTCCAATTGTCTACCGCCGGCTGCAACCACGTGTCGCAATCGGAGGAAAAATCGATGAATTTTAATCCTTTTTTAACTTAAATGTTTACTATCTGCAGCGCCATCTATTGAAAAATTTTTGAACGAAAATTCTGAACTTCAGGGAAGAAATTTACGGCCGACCACTAGAATTTTTTTCAAGAATTTGTTTTTTATCATAAACCGTTTTTTTTTTTTTTTTTTGTCATAAATTTTTAAAATCATTCTACTTCGGGAAACCCTGCATATGTACTGTCGAACCTCGTTTTCCTTGAAAAGTTCGCAAGCGACCAGTAAAACGAATGCATCAGATCCGTTTCTGCACAGAAACTGGAGACAAAGCCAAAGAGAGTGCAACATAAAACTACTGCCAGATCCTCAGGAAAAATCACTACATACACGAAAATAAATCATGCATAAAGCAATGCAGAACTCTGCACTCAATATAGAAGGAAATCCAAAGAGAATAAAAATGGATTTTCCCAGAATCCTTGAACTTGTAGGTGAAGCTTTCTCAGTGCTTTCTCATAACTCCAAGAAGTTGTGGAAACGGAACAACGCATTTCGTATGCGAAAACATATATCTATAATATTTATTCTAAAGGCTATGCCACTATCAATTTCGAAATGGCAGCCATAGGAAAAAGGTTTTGCAAAACAACCAATTGCGGAGGTTTTCTGCGTCAGAGTAAAAAGATGTATTTCTTGCTGTGAGAGATTCAAAGTAGGCATATTTCGGATGTCGAAGAAAAATATTTCTGGAATAAAACGTTTCTTTAAAGATCTTTTATGTCTTTAAAAGGAAAATTCTGTACTTCTTTAGAATGGGCAATGCAACAAAAAAATCTTTGATCAATAATGTTATCGCCATCTATCTATCTATCTATCTATCTATATATATATATATATATATATATATATATATATATATATTAGGGTGATCTTTATTTATATGGGAAAATATTTTTTTCGGAATTCAACAAGTGACGCCCCCTAGTTTTGCGACACTATAATAAAAAGTAACGTGTGCAAAATTTGAACTCGATCGGTCAATAATAACACGTGCCCCTAGGCCGTTGAACTTTAATACTTTTGATAATTTTCGCACAAATCTTCGAGTTTTTACTTCAGACTCAGTACATCGTTTCTCTTAGGTTTGCAAAATATTTTTATAGTGAGGTAGCATTAAAATTAATCTTTATAATTAATTTATATCATCTAAATATTTTATGTTGAATAAGAATGAAATAATGCTTTAGAAACTTTCCTTAATCGTACGCTTTTCGCAATGTATCTCGACAGTGAGTATTTTTTTCCGATAGTCTTGGACGGTCTGTAAAATAATTTGTTTTTGTGACTCATATTCGGTAAATTAGTTGCGAAATTCTTCGATTAATATTGTGCTACTCTTTCAGTTGTATCATTCACAATTTTCAATATTTTAACGATCTTTCTTCCCTTTAAAGAGTTTCCTTCATTTTGCCGTGAATCAGGATCAAATAGAAAAAAATCTTTTAGTATTTGTAACTTATCAAACAATTTTATTGACTAGTAATTGATTCTATGAAGAGGAAGATCTTTACAAAGAAAGTATTCCAAATCATCTACAGTTATCTGAAATTTGTTAAATACTCATCAGACACGTCTTCCTTATCACAAGCATTTTTTGGACTAGTGTTTTCCTATCTTCAAAGTCAATTCCTTCATCCAATACAGACAAAGCTACTAGTTTATCCCCTAAATACCATAAGTGAGATATAAATTTTCCAATCACTGCTTCTGCTGCATATTTGTCGCCATTTTGTACGCTGCTAGTTTTTCAGACATATTATATTATTCAAAGGAGCCTTGATTGGATTGCTGCGAAAAACCATATCTTCATATAGCATTTAATTGTAAAACAGCATTGAAGGGCTTTCTTTTCATGTAAAGTCAATTTAAATTGTTTCCTAAATATAAAAATTTTGAACAAAAATTCCTTTTGGCACCTATGTGGCTCAGGCATAAGCTCCAGGTTGCCGAAAACATATCCCTGTAGGAGGAAATTCACCAAGAAGTATTATTACAAGTTATGAGAATTATCTGTAATCTATTTGAATTCCGATCTTTACGAACAATAAATAATATGTCATCAACTTCGGCTTTTAGAATTTAATTAGTATGTGTACTTGTTTGAAATGTTATAAGTTCCGAATGATGGAGATCTTTCCACAAAATTTTGAAGCGCTTAAATAATTGAATATCTGATTTAGAACTAAGAAAGGCAAGAACTTTTTTAAGAACACACTACGCAATACGATTTCAAGTGATTGATGATGGCAATCCTAATGTAATATATCATCGTTCAGTTTTTGCTGTAAAAAATTGCATGTACAATTCACTGGTATTGCAAGTCGTTCTATCAAACACTATAGCCAGAACAGTTAGTAATAAAGAGCTATCATATAAGATATCATAAACAACTGAAGAAATATCTAAGGAATTTCGAGTAGCTGTTCAATATTAGGACCTCAAGCTATCATGGTAATCCTGTCGGCGTTCTTTTTCCAGTTAGATCTGGATGTAGCTTTGTATCCCAGTGAATAACTACAAAATTTAAATTCATTAAATTTAATTTTACCTTTCGAAGATTTTCTCTTGCTCTCTTAAGGAATGTATCATTGATCACTAGGTCATTTAGATTCAAATTTACTGTATCTATATAGGCTGTAAATAAATGAACAACATTTTTATCCCTAATATGGCTTTTGTCTAATAGTGATGAAAGGCAAGCAGATATCAATAGTTGTCAAGCTTTTTTGCATTGAGATAAACCAGCTGTAGAAAACAAAACTTCAACAGTTTAGGATAGATATCCATTTCGGTTTATAAATCTTGTGAATCGCAAGAATTTGATGATAATAAAAGACTATGTACTGAAGTAGAAGAGAATTAATTTAAAGTATAGATTTCTACATTGTTCTGAACTGGATTTTTTTTTAAATTTATATTTTAGTTATGGAAAATACAGTATATTTTTATGTTAGGAGTAATCACGGATTTTTTGAAATTTATATTTTAAAAATTAAAAATTGTATAAGTTTTTAGGTATGTTTATAATTAAAGAACAGCGAATTAAAATATAATTGCAATTACTTATATTTATAGCATTGAAACCTTGCGACTCTATTTGCCACACCTATTACATACACAGGGAATTTTGTAAATCAGCACCCCTAAAGCCTGGAGGAGGCAATTTGTTGCTGTCAAAGATCATTCATTAATGGTCTAGGCCATTCATTAATGGCCTATAGAATCCCTTGTGTCCATCTTGGTGGGAAGAAACGTTGCCCTGCTGCTTGGTTGGAACAAGCACAGAAGAGCGGTACGCTTGACCCAAGGTCATTGGTGTACATGTACCCTCTGTAATATGTTAAATTTTACAAAATGAAGGTGAGAGAATGGTAGGTCTGGAAGTAGCAGCACCTATTGAGGTTCAAAATTACGTTAAATATAAAACGTTAGAAATATTTTTACATAGAAATGAGAAAATCCGCAATTTTTTCTTCGAAACTCAAAAAAGGGGGCCCTAGGGGCACGCGTTAATATTCATGGATTGACTTAAAATTTTGCGGGGACCATTTATTTGTATAATGGAACAAATTGAGGGGGCGTCGCGTAAAATATCTGCAACTTCAAAAATAAGGACCACCCTAATATATATATATATATATATATATATATATATATATATATATATATATATATATATATATATATATATATATATATATATATATATATATATATATATATATATATATATTACTCACTCTTTTGATGGAATCAAATTAATATTTTGAATAGAGCTTTAAATGTTATAGCCGATTTTATAACATATGAGATTGATAATGGGCAGGTGATGTGCCCAATTTCTGCCAGTAACATGTCTTGCCAAAACCAGGAACAATTTCCGCTAAAATTCAGTAACCTTCCTGGAATTATCCCGGAAGCCTCCTGAAAAATTCAGAAATATTCCCGTTTGAAGCTAGTCGTGTTTCTGGAATGTAAGAGTAAACTTAGGTATGTTTAAAAGAAAACTTGGCAGCTTCCTGATTTATTAAGGAAGTTCTATAACCAGTAATGCAAACATAGCCAAAGTTAAGTCAGAATTGCTAGCAACTATCGAGAATTTTACTCGCTTGGAATTCTTCACTGTAAAAAATTCCGAAACGTTACTAATTATTTCCGTGTAACGTTTCGGGATTTCAGCTTTTTTTATCCACTTCCTGGAAAAATCAGGGATCTTTGTCAAAAAGTTTTCTGAATTGTTACAAGTTACACGAATGCAGACTTTTCATCGTTATGAAAAACATTTTTAGCTCCCGGTTTAAAGATTAACTGAGTGTGTTTATAAAGCGTATCGGCTTCAGTTTAAACAATGCCCGTCCAGACTGAATAAGCTCCCAAAGGGAGCGAGTAAGTCCATGGCCTGCATAGCGTTGCTAGAATTGCAGGAGAGTTAAACTCTTGATTCTCTCTTGCACTTCTGTCTTAGCTTTGGTCATGTTTCCAATACTGATTTTAGAACTTTCTTGATAAATAAGGGAGGTGCCATGCTATTATATTATCCCTAACAGAGACACAACTGACTTTAAGCCGGGATATTTCTGAGTTTTTCAGGAAGCTTCCAGGATAATTTTAGAAAGGTTACAGAGTTTTAGCAGAAAACTTTCCTTTCTTTTGCAAGATATGTTACTAGCAGAAATTGGGCACATCAGCTGCCCATTATTTTCCAGGAACGTTTCTGAATCGTTTTTACAGTGTTGCAAAGCAACGTTATCTATCTTATTCGCTCCCTTTGGGAGCTTAACTAGCATGGACAAAACGAGTTCTGATAATTAGCCATCCATAGTAATTTTCTTAATTAGTTGAGGCCAAAACCCCTGCTTTTAATTTTAGGTTTATGTTCTGGCTTATTGTTTATAGTTTAACTTGTGGTGCGATTAGTCCAATGTTACTCTGTATTGCATACGCTGGAGTTCAATTTGTGGTTTAATTTTTTGGTCTTTTGACCATGTTTATTGAACCCTCCACTGCTGATAAGCTCTGTATTCAACCTTTCGACTTTTTCTATTAAATTGCTGCTTGTATATTTTCCTTTTTCTTATCATTATATTCTTAAAAAAATGTTTAAAACTTGTTATTCGGCTTGTATACTTTATATACGTATTTATTTGGCTTTTTAGTTTTGCTGCGTTGTATGGGCTTTTGGTGTGATCTTTTTATTATTCTTGAATTATATTATACAGTGCTTGATAATGTAATTGTTAATGCAAATAGCAATCATTTAAGCATTAGCCATGGACATCGAAGGTTAAAAGCATTAGACTGAGTATATACAGTGGCTCCCAAAAGTGTTCGTACACCTTGAAATTTTGTAGTAAAACCAAAATAACGCAAAACTGAATTCGAATATGAAATCCAATTTTTTTCACATCATTCCTATGCCATTCTGAATAAATCCCAGCAGTTTTTTTTTTTTTTTTTTTCAAAATATTGCCAGATTTTATTTTTGAAATTTGTCAAAAAACGAAGAGACAGAGAAATAATACGCCACAAAAGTCATCGTACAATGAAATATTTTCGAATAAATTTATGATTAAAATTATCATATGTGGTTTTTTTATTGTTTTTGCATTGTAATGACAGTGTAAAGTCATTTGCCTTTAATTTCTTATTTATTTATTTCCTAATAGTCTGCTTATTATTTTTAAATGGCAGGTACGCGTAGAAAACAACATACATGATTCGAAATTTGATTTTTTTTCCCCTCTCAGTAGCCATAAACTGGTTTGAATTGTCTCTAAATTAGTTAATTTATACTATTCCATAGTGAAGTGCTTGATAAAATGCTTTAAAGACAAGAATTGGATCGAAAACAAAGTAAGAAAAGGTCAACTGTCAAAGTTAACAAAGCGTGATCGGAGGTTTACAGTTAAAAAAATTATGAAAAATACACATTTGAGTGCTGAAAAAGTTTCTGCAGAATTAAATGAAACATTTTACGTTTAGTTTTTACGTAAAATTGTTCGCCAAGTTCTCTGATTAGCTGGATTAAAGGGGACCTCTTCCCGCAGAAATTATCTTGTTCCTGCGAAAAACAGTAAGCTTACGCTTTCCGCCGTAAAATCAATGATAAATAAGCTCAAAACGTTTTGGAACAACGTCTTACTTATAGATGAAAATAAATTTGATATTTTGGCTTAAATTGTTGTATAATTGTCAGGAGAAGAAAAAAAATGAGGAATTTAATCTTAAGAACTTAGTTGGATCAGTTAATCAGGACGGTGAAGGTGTTCTTGTGTGAGGGTGCATAACAGCATCGGGACTTGGAAATTTGGAATTTTTTGATGCAATAATAAATCATACTGTTCATTTAAATATTTTAAAAAATAATTTTAAACTATTAGCCCAAAATTTTGTAATCGGAGCCAACTTTGTTTTTTATCAAGATAACGATAAGAAGCACACGTTTGCGTTTGGCGACTCAAAAATTGTCCTTAAGCTTAGATATATCTCCTCAATCGCCAGATTTAAATTTAATGGAACATATTTGGAGGTATCTGGTGGCTAGATTACGAAAATACACCATTGAAACGAAAAGCGAACGAGAAACAGTAAGACTCGAAGTGCGGCTGAACACTTACTCAGAAATTGCACAAAAAAAGAAAGAAAAAACAATGAAATCTATTCTTAGACGTTTAAAAGCTGTTGTTGATACTGCATGATATTCTACTAAATAATAACTTTGTAAAAAGTTAGATTATTTACTAATTTTTTGACATTTTTTCAAAGTGTACGAAAACTTTTGTGAGATAAAATTTCCGGCAATTATTGGTTTTTGATTTTTTTTAAATTATGATTTAATGTTTTATTACAAATTTTCATGTAGTTTTATAAAAAATAGATCATAGATCTTATAATAAAATACCTATTCCGAAATATTAATTCTAACCAATGGATAATGGCCAATTTCAATGAAATTCGTAGGTGTGCGAACACTTTTGGGAGCCACTGTAGGTCTAATTAATAGTAAAAATATTTCTCGTCAGATGATAAAATTTTTTCTCCTTTTCCTAACTACTCAAGTAAAGTGTAAGATATATGGATATAAAATGTAAATATAAAGAAAAAATTGATAAAAATGCGGAATTATCTAGTTAAATGAAAATTGAAGCCTCTCTTATAGCAGTGATTTAATGTTGACTAAACAGACAGCGAAGCACCTACTTGCTTTATTTGTTAGAGTTTGAGTAAAAACTTAAAAAAATAAAAATAATTAATTCTTGGATTAACTGACGCAAAAGATTTTATCGATTTCTCCTTCCAAGAACTTGCAACTGTCTTTAATAATGTATAACAGAAGTACTTAATATTAAAAAAGTTATGTTTTACAAATGTAATCAAACAACTAATTCAAATTAATCTAAATAATAACTGAGTACTATTTTGTACTCAGCAATTAATAAAGTTCAAAAGCAGACTCTTATTCGGTAACAATTCGAAAAGAAAATTCTTACGCTGAAATTCAATTCATTAACTGTTGCATTTTTTCACACCAAAAAGTATACAAAACTCGAAATTTTCCAACAATAAATCAGAAAAAATCATATTTTTACTTAAGTTTTTTCTAGTTGATATAATCTCTTAGCAGATAAATATGAAAGTTGATGCATTTAAAGTTAAATGTGCCATTTCATTTTCAATGCTCATTGTGAATTTTTTATCGCTTTAGCTAAAGTAAATAACATTTTCAGTTCCTAGCGCGCATTACTAATAAAGAAAGAAATTGGAGATCTGTTGATTAAAATTTAAATGCTATGCTATTAAGTTTACTCCAGCTAGCAGTTTTTAATGGAGTTTTTTTTATCAAAGTAATTGAAAAATGTTTCCTAGAAATAAAATATTTCAACACTGAATTGAATTTCAAAGTGAAATTGTACATTATCTGCTCTAATTCTTTCAAGCAATAATGTTTTTTTTTTTTTCTGCAACAGCAGTTAGAATTATTGAGAGAAGGGTGGACGAAATTTAATATTTAAAGATGGTTTGGTAATAACGTGTTTTGCAAAAGCATCGGCGATCTTTTCTAAAGCAGTTTTTTAAATATCCATATTAATTATTTTTCGTTTGTTTATAGAATTATAAAACCAGTATACGTGTACACAAGAACAACCAATGAAGAATCAATTAAAACTTTAAAGCAGAAATATCTCCTTAAGTTGCAATTCCATTTTAATTGATACCTTAGAATGAAGATTGATCTCCTCTTTATAGCACTTTCCGTGGGAAAAACTACATTTTAAAAATTTGGTGTCAAAATAAATCGTTTTACTTGAGTTACGTAATAGTACTAATTAATAACAATATACCCTAAAACTCCTGTTACTTCCTTCAGTGTTTAAAACAATTGCTTAGAGATAAAACAATTTTGAGTTAGAGCAATTTACTAGGATGAAAACCGTTAAAATTCCGAAACGTAAAACGGAATTACCCAGTAACGTTTCGGAATTTTTTTACAGTGTGCTGTAAATTTTCCCGGATGTCAAAACGATTTGGTTGTGTTACGGGTGCTTTAACGGACGTATTATTTGATACGTCCCCTAGAGCACCCATTAGTTTTCAAGATGCCTCTTTGTGGTGTGATTTGTGCTGCAATAAATTTGTCCGTTATTGTTTAATTACCATAAGTGGACAAGATTTTAAAAATATATCCTATACATACAAGATTGAGCTTTATTTCTTGCAAGTGCTAATGAAATCCTTCATCTAAAACAATATTTCAGCGACACAATTTTGCTCACATTATTTTATTAATTTCAAAATAACACTTAATTGTCACCAAGCTAGTTTCATTAAAAATCTCTTGAAACGTCCAGTCACTTTATTGTGTAAAATATATGGTATATTTTAGAGGAAAACGTAAATGTTGGACTGTTGATAAACTAATTTTTTAACGTTATTCTACATGCTTTAAACTTAAGCCATGCAATCAGCGATTTGTTCAGCATTCTTGAAACGATAAACAAAAATGTACAAATACAGGAAATTTTGTGCATTTATTTACATATAATTAACCGCAATTTCAATATAATGTATTCAAAAACTGTTTCTACATATGACTTTGAATTTCAAATAAAACATTGTTCAGAATGTGAAAATTTAAATTTTATTCCGTTAAAGAAGTATCATTTTACTCATTATTACTTATTGCACTCCGCAGACGATTATCAAAATAAAACTATCGTTACTTCTCCTTCAACGTTCAACAAAATTCCTTCACTCATTAAATAACAACATTTTCACCTCCGCATTAGTTGAACCCCGATTGGATTTGGAATTAATTACAACCATTTTCCTTCTTTACAACGTTTGCTTCACCTTATCTGCATACAATTTGGCGAGAAGAGAAGGATTACTTAAGGAAATAACTGATTATCTTCTGCTCTTATTTTAAATTATATTTAACATAATTTGCTTATTTCAATTTTGGAATCAATTTATGGATTCCTTCTAATTATTTTCAGGCGTTTTGTTTTATTCTTATTTTAAAAGGAATTATTGTTTGATTGTTCATTTTCTATAATTATATTTTAGAGGGAATAAATGTACACCGCAATGTAGTCCATTAGAGAATTTGCATTTTCAAATAAACTGCAGGGGGCCCTGCAGACCCTCGACAGATCATGGGCGCTGAAAGAGGGATTCCCAAAAAAACCAATAACCTATAACTTGCTTCTAAACTTAGTGAATGACCATGTTTTTATTCCCCCTTGTTTATGTAGGTTTTATTTTGTACTCGCTGCGTCGCCCGGTTTTGTACGGTCTACCCCCCCCCCCCCAGAAAAAGATATGTCAAGTGACTCATGTTAAACCATCAGGCTTGAATAAAAAAAAATCTGTAGATCGCAAAAAAAATAACTAAAAAGGAAAATTTTTAATTCTCCCGATTACAGGAAAAGCCTTAAAATAAAAGTAAGAATTTTATTTGTTCACACTATAGAAATAAGTGGCAACAGATCTTTCTTCTCAATGATGTTATTGACGCTAATTAAAACTGAGCTCGCAGCAGGCGATAGATTTCCGATTTTAAATCGAATTTCCCTTACATAAAAATGCTTATAATTTTTCTCCTGGTGATTCTACATCCCTGGGGGTTTGAAATATAGAGGAAGTAAATCTTCAAAAGACGTATTTTTCCCGCGCTTTTGTGTGAGTCTCAAATCGAATTGATCGGATAATTATTACTTGTAGAAAGAACCATTTAATGTCATTTTCGGGTCCTAAAATAAAAATTTGAACGGTTCGGTATATATATATATATATATATATATATATATATATATATATATATATATATATATATATATATGTATATATATATGTATATATATATATATATATATATATATATATATATATATATATATATATATATATATATATATATATATATATATATATATATTTGACGTTCGAAACCCCTCTATGTTCCTCCTCGGGTGCCCAAGTACCTTTCTTCGGCCCAAGTAGTCCCCACCAAGTTTGGTTGAGATTCGACATAAACTGTAGACGCAAATAAATATATATATTCTTTGTTTCATTTACGTAGATTCTTTTGAAAGTGATTTTTTAATGTCTTGTGGATAAACTCTTAAGAATGGAATGTATTATCTCTTTGGAAAATTTCTCATTGCAAGGTAGCATGTTCAGGCTGTAAAACTGTGAATGCTTCTACTTTGTTCGTGAAATTATGAATCAAAGAATTTTAAGGAAAGCTTCTAATTTAATTTTATACATTTTTTTTACGATTTAAAGCGTGGCAACTAAACATTGAAAAACAACATTTTTTTTCCACTCTAGCAAATTATAGATTTGTTCCATCGCAAACAAACATCTTTTCTACAGAATGTTTGTTAGAAATAACGCGAATAAAAAGCTTTTTTGCTTACTGATAAGATAAATGTAAAATCTTATAATTGAAATACTAAACATTGAGTGCATTAGAACTCCCCAGGAACTGCAAAACAGTCTTTAAATATTTACGATGTTATAAAAAAAAGCAATTTTTAAAGTTAATAATTTATTATCTCGAACTATTTATTAGAAAATTACACGGCTTCTTAAATCCCTTTTAAACATTTCTAAGTAATTTTCATCTCAACGGAACACATTTTGTCATTATCTTTAGTGCTTACGATAAAAGAAGTTATTATTTTTGTAATACATATTAAATATTATTCACAAAGATGAAGATTAATTTTTAGCACTAAAATAAACTTTTGTACCACTTTGCTCATTGCTCATTTTCTACTGTGAATGAATTTTAAAAACCTTAAGTAGAACTTTCAATATTATCATCATGTTCGCAAAAAAAAAAAAAAAGTCTCTAATGAAAAATAAGACATTTTTCGGTATTTTGAATGTTAAACTTTAGCTTTTCATAAAATTGTTTTCTAAAAAGAGAAGCTATTTGGAAATCATAAACAAATGCATGAATTATGTTTAACTCGCTTTCTTTGCCTAGACTTCATTTTTTTATTTTTTTATTTATAAATTTATTAACTTTTTTATATTTTAAAAGATTAAGTATCTATAGAAGTCATAATTTAAAATAAAACTGTACAAGTTTCTTACATATAAATGATGCGTTTCAGGAATAAACTTCATTTAAACATAATGTTTATTCATATATATTTTGCACTAGATTTCGAAACGTTTATTTTACCTTGTTTGCTTCATTCCACACATTTTTCTAAAAAGGTTAGTTATTTTGATTTTTTTTCATCCCACTGTACCATCCTAAAACCAAACCAATTCAAATATCGGTGTGGTTTTAACAGAAGAAAGTAACTTTTAGAGCAGGGGCCTCCAACATAAGACCTGCAGGCCACATGAGGAAAACCAAAAGATATTCATGAAATACACCGCCAGCTCAGTCAATTCCAGCCGAAGACTGCAGTTTCGTGCTTATTAGCACTCATCCGCCCAGCGTAGGGCTAACTGAGTTGGAGGTGGAAAGTATTAGCTGCTAGTTTGTTTGGCACTGTTTTCCACCTCCCGCTCAGTCCCTTCCTATGCCGGGCTGACGAGTGCTAATAAGCACAAAACTGCAGTCCTCGGCTGGAATTAGCTGAGCTGGCGGTATATTTCATGTATACCTGTCTTAGTTCTGGCTACAGGGCGGTAACTTACTGATATACCAGCAGATATTGTCCGATCTGCGAGAGAATTACAAACGGAGAAAGAAAAGCTTTTTTTTTTTTTTTTATATAATTTGATAGCATATTTCCTCTTAAGCATTTTTTGAGAAAATTAAACCCAGAAAGTCTCAAAAGCCACCACTGAGGGCTTAAAAAAAGGTCAGTGTATGGCAGGGTCAGCAGTAGGTGCAGTCTCGGGTGAGGGAAAAACACTAACTAGAGCATCTAATTGAAATATTGTTGGGTCGCTGGCTCACCTCACCTCTAAAGAATTACAATGTGGCCCTTAAGTTAAAAAGGTTGGAGACCTCTGCTTTAGATGAACAAAAGTTGTTTTACTAGCTACGTGCTAGTATTTTTTGTAACATATTTTAGTAGCTTTAATCTAATTTTTGCGTTTGTCTACAATAAAAAAAAAATCTTATTTGATTTTAATGCCATCTTAAAATTATAAAATGAAATCTAATCAAAAATTAGTGTTACTCTAAAAGCCCTAAGTACTTTGGAAGAGTAAAAACAGCTTTTCTGACTACATTCAAGCCCATTTCTCGGCAGAGTAAAAAAACACGGCACCCATAAAATTCCAAGAACTGTATCGACCCAAATGTTCTTATTTAATTGGATAAAAATGTCACAGCAGTAAATCAATGCAAAAAAAAAAAATCGATGTAGGAAAGAATGGATTTTTTTTTCTTGTATTTATGGTCTCGAAACAAAAGTTAACCTTTAGCACTTTACTTTATTTAACCTGGAAAAGAAATCATTAAAGTAAACTACAGTTTAATGATTTAATATGTGTAGTAAATATATATCGATTATTATTGTTATTATTATTCCTGGAAGGTCGCCCGTCACAAGATATGACGGGTGAAAATTGCTTCTACATTTAAACGAACTGATATTTTGATAGTTGATATTTTAACCCAAACTCCAGTGGATTCATCCTAAACTCTAGCAGATAGCGTTCATCCACTTTTTCGTTTCTTCATTCCCCTGAAATGACAGTCTTACCAGTAAAACAGTTAAGTTACCGGAATAAAGCCATTCCCTGCATGTTAAAGCTTACCAAAACATATTATCATATTGCCGTGGTGCGAGTTTCATTGCTAATAACATAGGGAGCGTTACTCTATCATTAGCTATTATATACAAGGTAGGATCCAAATGTTCCGAGCATTCGTTTAAAAAGACAGATTTATTGAGTTGATCGGTACAACTGACTAATAATTTTAAAAATAGGCACTTCTGTTGTGGGCTTTTCCAGGACTCAAAGGCATCCCTGAAGGTTCCTTGATGTCTGCTAGAGCTGCCTTGACATGTGCTTGGATGTTGGCGATGGAGTTGAAAAGTTTTCTTTTTAGCACTGATTTCAATAGTGGAAACAAGAAGGAATGAGGAGGGAACAAACTGTTGGAAGGCTGTAGGAGGGAGGACTGTAGGAAGGCTGCGGTACCAATAAAACGCTGATTTGGACCTTCTTCAGTCAGAACTCCCGGCACAAGTTTTGCGCAGACTTTCCGAAACAAACTCCTCCGAAAAAATGCGCTGCACCTTGTGTCTCCGATAAGTCCAGGGCTTAGGCTATTTGGTAGAGACTCAAACGCCAGTCCGTGTTCAAAAAGTCACACACTCGTTGCACATTCACGTCAGTAGGGGCCGACGACCGGGCGTCCAGACTGGGGTTCGTCAGTCATCACTTTCTTGCCTTACGAAAGGCCTCATGCCACTTTTCTACTTGCGAATAGGACAGACACTCGGTCCCAAACGCCTGTTGAAACTTAACGAACGCTTAGGAAGGAAACCGGAAGCAAAATTTGATCGTTTTGCGTTGCTCTGACGAACTTTCCATATTGCCGGGTCACGTACCACCGTATAATGGTTACTGTTAAATCCGATGGTACCACTTCGAAAGCAGGGAGGCAACTGACCTGCGTTGCGCTGTAAAGCCAACAACCCCCACCACCATCGCTGTCTAGCGGAGCGAGCTGCAGGATGCGCATGCGTCAGTATAACGTGAGACTCATTACCTTTGGATCCTACCATGTATATGACGACTTTGTAAAATTAAAATGTATTCTAAATTTGATTTTCTTACTAAACTTAAATAGAGTATAAGAAGGTAAAAAGTAATACTTTCAGTACACAATTTAAATCTTTTGTTGTTGGAATGTTAGTGCATAAATTGTTAGGAAAAAAATCTTCCCTGATTTCATAAGTGCTAGTCAGACTAAAAAATGTGTTCTTAAATTTACAAAACAAGCGACCTGATTATTCGCCACGAAGGGCCACTGCAACACCTGCCTAATTTCATTAACAAAACTATTATCCTCTATGCCTTGGAATAGAAAAACACGTTGTGTAAAATGTCTGCATCAAACATTGTTTAAAGTGTCTTGCGTAAAACATCAATATCTAACATTGTTTAAAGTGTCTGGTGTAAAATATCGGAATCAGACATTATTTACATTGTCTATGTATTCCTTAAAATGCCGGATTCCACGCAGTAAGATATGAATATAACTCTTAAACCACATCGTGTCTGCATTTTCCTAGAACGGACAACTGCAGATAAAAATATATTCGATTCCTTCCCTTCTAGGGATCATAAAGCGCAGTATATTGCCTATACGTAGAACTGCAAACAAAATACTCAATACTGTCTGCCATAAAACCCAAAAGTTATGACATTTCTTATTTAAGTAGACATTTACCATTGAAAACGCAATGAAATCTTTCCGTGCGTTTTGACACTCTTGTTCAGGGGTTGCCAAACTTTTTCGAATCGTGGCACCCTTTAAAGAATTAGAATACACATAGATATGTAAGCAATATCGTGGACAATTTGCGGAACCTCTCGCAAATCCCTGCGACAACCACTTTGAGAACCATTGCAGTTTATGAATGCGTTTCTTGAGTTTTTCTGCAAATATTACCAAGCCTTTATATTTTTAGTACTATTCCCCTTTTATTTTAAAAAGTCTTACGTATTTATGAAAAACGATTTTTAAGATATTGAAAATCGCAGAGAGAGAAGCAAACTTTAAGCTTTATCTGTTAGCTTGAAAGACCAAAATTGAAGAAGTCGATTTTCACCGGCGATTTACCGGTAATATTCTTTGCTTTCCTGATGTCTTTGGCACATGAATGTTCATATTCACAGGCTTACATCGAAGTTTACCAGATTTCGGATTTTTACAGTAACATAAATCGTCACTTAAGAGCACTATTAAGACATCTAATCCCAGGGATAACGGAATAAGACTAAGATATCCTACGGTTGCTCTAAGGCGACGATAATTACAAGAAATATTTATTTCTCATAAAATTTATTAATGCTCGCATGTTTTAATTAAAGTTCAAACTTTGCTTTTCTTGGTGGAACCGTCAATAAACATAACAGTGTGTCCGAAAAGTCCAAATCACGCATTAAATAGCAACAAAAAGCAACAAAAGAGAAGCAACAAATGGGGTAGTTTCCAAAGTTTTAAAAGTATTTTTTTTTTTCTGAAGGAGCATGCTTTAAAACATAAGGTCTGACCATTTCTTTATCTTTTCTTGACTAATAAAGTCAAGAAAAGTCAATTAAGTCAATAAGCTCAAAGTCTCTCTGTCAGGATGTCTGGATGTCTGTGACGCGGATAGCGCCTAGACCGTTCGGCCGATTTTTATGAAATTTGGCACAAAGTTAGTTTGTAGCATGGGGGTGTGCACCTCGAAGCGATTTTTCGAAAATTCGATGTGGTTCTTTTTTTATTCCAATTTTAAGAAAAAAACTATCATAAATTACGAAATTATCATAACGTGGAACCGTAACATGGGCACAACCAATTATCGAGATACGAAATTATTATAACGTGGAACTGTAACGTCGGTACAAGCCAATTGGCGAGAAAATTCACCATATATTATTTGTAAATATACAGCCAAAAACCAAAAGACCTTTAACTTTTCTATTACGGGCGAAGCTGTGCGAGTGCCACTAGTAATATATAAAAATCTTCTGTGCGGACGTTTGTCACCATAAGGCTTTTAAACGGCTAGACTAATTTTTATCAATTTTTTTGTGTGTAATTAAGTTGTGGCAAGCATGGTTTCGAAGAGCGATGGATCGAATCGGAAACGTTTTTGTTAATTAATTAACTAATTTAATCATTGGATGGTTATATCTCTCAAACTATTAATATTTATTTTAACCTATTGTTGAGCGAGAACTGAAATAAATATTTAACCCGTTGCCAAAGGACAATAAGAAAGCCAGATCTGCTTTTTGTAATGAAATTTCCTACTCTGATAAGTCAATTCAGAATAGATAAAACGTAGACAAAGAGGGAGTGAAGACTTCATTTCTTGAACGCAACGATTTTAGGTCCAGTGATATATTTTAAAGTAAAGTACTGGAAGGTTCACTCAAAACGTGTGTTCTGTCGTCGTAGTTGAACCATGTGATCGGATCGGTGCTTTAGGTTTTCTTAACCAAATGATCAGAAAGTACCGTACCTGGCAACATTTGTTTCTCGGCTCAAATCCATTTGAGTTTTGGCACCAATGTCAAGAATACTTTAAGAAATATCAAACTAATCAGCACATTATTAAAGGAAAAGATGATGGAATTTAAAGACGAAACAAATTTTATTTTCGTCCAGAAAAATTACAACAGGTTAGTTCTGTACACAAAAGATCAGTGCAGTAGAATATCTTCATCTTTGGTGGAAAGAACATATTAGGCAATATATGAAGTATTTAAAGTTTTCGTTCAAAAGATCGGACTGCAACTCGGTTGGAGTTGGCTTCGCTCACTGATCGGCTGGATTACAGTAACGTGGTGGCGACTTTGGCCATAAACAATAAAGTTGCGTGATCATTTGTTTACATTTTAAAGCTACTGTTAATGTAATTTATTGTATTTTTTGTTTATTTGGCGAAATATTTCAAATTGCAAAGAATTGATTTTAGTTTTTAAAGAGTTTTTAGTCATTTTAGTTGAAGAATGTGTTAATTTTACATCGGGAGGGGGACATCGCTAATTCAGAGAACTGTTTTTACCTTTTTCATTTTTTTAAACGACATCCTTTCGATTGTTTTGTTCGATCTTTTTCATATGGCGGACGTTGCAGCGGGATTTCCCGTTTGTTCCAGATGGGTAGTTAAATTTGTACACTTAATATCTGAGGACGCTTTTTATTTTCTTCTATATCTAATATATAGAAGAAAGTATTGGATTCGTGCAAATTTTCGAATTTCGAATTTTGACGGATTCGAACGTTTTGAGGTGTGCTGAGTCCATTTCGAATATTTTTGGAAAATGTCTGTCTGTCTGTGTGTGTGTATGTGTGTATGTGTGTCACGTCTGTGTGTGACCAGTTTTTTGTAGCCGCTCTACAGCAAAAACTACCGCATGAAATTGAACGAAATTTGGTACACATATGTGCCCCTATGTGAACTTGAGCCCATTGGTTTTTGGCGCGAATTCCTCCAAGGGGGGTGGAGCAATGGGACGTTTTTTGAGTTACGCGTGCTTGCTATTCCTCAGGAAGTAACTGGCGGAATCAAACAAAATTTGGTACACACTTTTCCCCTAACAGGCGCAGGTGCTGATTCAATTTTGGTGTCAATAGCTCAAACGGGGGTTGAGTTATAGAACGTTTTTGTCGTCAATTTTGACTGCTGCATCTCAAGAAATAACGAACGGAATCAAACAAACATTTTTAGACAAGTAGCCCTTAGTGGGTATAAGAGCTGATTTTATTTTGGTGTCAACAGCTAAAAAGGGGGTAGCGCAATCGCCCGATCTTTTTTTCCATTGTGAGTGCCCTATCTCAAGAAGTAATGCTACGTTCAGGTTGAAATTTGGAATATATGTGAATCTATACGTAAACAGGCTTTGGTTCAATTTTGACTCCAATCGCTCAAGCGGTGTTGATTTTTTTTTATTTTTTATTTATTTATTTATTTATTTATTTATTTTTTTGCGAATAAAAACAGCTTTATTAATGCAACAATAAGAAAGATAAATCGTAATAGATTGTCTTCTGCGTATTTCTCGTGATTTTAATTGTATGGAAATGATCGGAAATATTATCTCAATGATTTAAAAATTTTAACTGTTGCCATCTTATGTTTGTTAACAAATAAAATATTTGTCATTAATTCAAGCAAGGCTTTTAAAATAACTTTCAATTTTCGCTCTTTGCTTTGCTTTTGCAATAATTCAGACATTGGGATGGTCGTCAAGTTTTTGCATGTGTAATTTTGTTTTTGTTAGGAATATTGCTTCTTCGTCAAGCATGGGGAGGGATCAGAAAAAGGAAAAATATAGAAGAAAGTTTCGTGATGGCCACAACATACTAGTTATCCTTTGGCTAAAGGAACAAACCATCAAGTGCGGGTAAAAAAATAGTTAATAAAACAACTGCTCAGTGGGCATTAGATAAATCAAGTTGCAATAAATTTACGCATTCTGACACCAAGCAGCTTAAAACATTTTCTTTTTACTTATTTCTTTCAATAAAACGGTTCAAACACTTGATAGTTTATTCAAATTTTTTTAATTTACAAAGTCTGAACAGAACAACGTCTGTCGGGCCTCTAGTTTAAAATAAATTGTTTAAGTTTAATATTTTTAAAAAATTACTTAAATCGGTGCGCTTTCATTGTTTACACTTCTGTCGTGTGACATCACAAATGATGAAATGCCATTCAGTGTTGCCAATCACAGAACAAAATATTTAATTCGCATCTTTACGCACGTGTATTGGCAACGATATGATTGATAGCACGCGTAGAACGCAAATTTAATTCGCTTCTTGATTATCATAACCTGGAAACGCTAGAAAGATGCGCCAAAGAGCATCATTTGTGACGTCACCAAGACCGCGCCTTGTTTGAAAAGTAGCACATTTTGAAAAAATAATTGAAAAATAACTGTTGGGAAAAAGGAAGTATTTTCTGGTTCCATGTTACTTTTTCCGCTTATTCTATCAATATCAGTGACTAAAAGTTCTACTTTTGACTGAAGGAAACCACCCCATTATCGTACGAATGTGCGACTTTTTGCCATTATACTTCACTGATTCAAAAAATTTGTATGACAGCGCAAAACTAGTATGTTGTGGCCATCACGAAACTTTCTTCTATATTTTTCTTTTTCTTTTTTTTTTTTTTCTGATCCCTCCCCATGCTTGACGAGGAAGCAATATTCCCAACAAAAACAAAATTACACATGCAAAAACTTGACGACCATCCCAATGTCTGAATTATTGCAAAAACAAAGCAAAGAGCGAAAATTGAAAGTAATTTTAAAAGCCTTGCTTGAATTAATGACAAATATTTTATTTGTTAACAAACATAAGATGGCAACAGTTAAAATTTTTAAATCATTGAGATAATATTTCCGATCATTTCTATACAATTAAAATCACGAGAAATACGCAGAAGACAATCTATTACGATTTATCTTTCTTATTGTTGCATTAATAAAGCTATTTTTATTCGCAAAAAAAAAAAATCAACAACTCGCGGAGCGATTGGCGTCAAAATTGAACCAAAGCCTGTTTACGTATGGATTCACATATATTCCAAATTTCAACCAGAACGTAGCATTACTTCTTGAGATAGGGTACTCACAATGGAAAAAAAGAACGGGCGATTGCACTACCCCCTTTTTAGCTGTTGACACCAAAATAAAATCAGCTCTTATACCCACTAAGGGCTACTTGCCGATAAATTTTTCTTTCATTCCGTTCATTATTTCTTGAGATACAGCAGTCACAATTGACGACAAAAAAACGTTCTATAGCTCAACCCCCGTTTGAGTTATTGACACCAAAATTGAATCAGCACCTGTTCCTGTTAATGGCAACATATGGACCAAATTTTGTTTCATTCCGCCAGTTACTTCCTGAGGAGTAGCAAGCACGCGTAACTCAAAAAACGTCCCATTGCTCCACCCCCCTTGGAGGAATTCGCGCCAAAAACCAATGGGCACAAGTTCACATAGGGGCACATATGTGTACCAAATTTCGTTCGATTTCATGCGGTAGTTTTTGCTGTAGAGCGGCCACAAAAAACTGAACACACACAGACGTGACACACATACATACACACACACATACATACATACGCACACACATACATACATACACACACACACAGACAGACAGACAGACATTTTCCAAAAATAGTCGAAATGAACTCAGCACACCTCAAAACGTTCGAATCCGTCAAAATTCGAAATTCGAAAATTTGCACGAATCCAATACTTTCTTCTATATATTAGATATAGAAGAAAGTAAAAAGAGAAAACGTTTAACTATATGTAATTGACATTGACGGCTGTATCGTCACTGTCAGGAAAACATAATTTATATGAGGTGCTTAATCATTCTATAACGCCGAAAGCAATACCTTTCCTAACTAGAGTTTAAAGTGTGTAACACCGAAACACGTGTCTGCAATAATTTGCAATTTTTTGTGCTACTTATCGTTGGATTACTGATTATTTGTGCACCGTATGTTACTCGAACCACATCTAAAACAATGCTCAATCTCAACCCAAGTTGCACACATCGAATTCAAGTAATGAAACCTTAATGAAAGCTTTATGCTTAAAAAATAATTAAAACCTTACGTAACTGGTAATCAACAACGTTTTGACGCACAAAATTATCAGATTACTGCATATACGTGCCTTGACGTTTCAGGAAACCTCTTTTTCAACGAAAATAGTGAGTTTTTGGATGAAAAAACATCCGGTAAAAGTCAGTCTTTTCATCCAAAAGCTCACTATTTGTATTGAAAAAAAGGTTCCCTGAAATCTTGAAACTCGTAAATGCTGTAATCTGCTAATTTTGTGACTCAGTTGTTGATTACCAGTTACTTTTTGCGCCAAGGTATTTATTTATTTATTACCTTACGTAACTTTTTTTTTCTTACGATACTTACGTCTTTACAATGACGATACAGTCGTCATTGTAAATTACTTATAATTACATTTCCTATTCAGGGTCACAACTGTATTTATGTCGAGGACTGCATACTAAGTGCCTTGCCGCCATTATTTTTTATACCGATAGATGGCAGCACCATCACCGGATCGAACAGTTAATGAGAATTTAGAACTAGACAAGGAGCTAATAGCTACCTGGTGCTAACACCCCCAGTGGTATCGTTTCACTTGGAGGACATTGAGAACACGAGCATATTTAACGTCGCCCAACCCCCTTTAAATGACGACGGTGGGTCTTCGACCATCGAGGTTCGAACTCAGGACCCTCCGGCCCCGAATCCGACATTCTACCGATCGGGCTACCACGGCCCTGTATATTACTTATTACATTTATTTCACATTTTTTTTCTTTTTTACAACGTTATAAAAAATATTGAACATGTGAAATATTATTTCAAAATTTCTTTCTAATAACATAATTATACTTTGAAAAGAGCTTTGGTAAATTTACTTCCTTAAAAAACTTCTTCCATACACAAACATTCACAAATAAATAAATATCTTTTACGTTTTCTCCACGAAAGAAGAACTTATAAAACAAACAAAAAGAATTTAGCAACAGTGTTGAACTGTTCTGAGCACAGAAATTCAACTTAATTTTTAGTCATCCTTCATATTAACTTAACTTGGCAAGTTGTAACCTTTTTTAACGATATTTATTGCATCATTTTTACAAAGAAAATATTTTACATTTTCTGAATTAAACGTGTTTCTTAATATATTGCAAACATTTCACAAACAGGAACAAAAACAAATATGTTTTGTAAGAACGAAGATCTTTATGTTAAGAATATCAAAGATATAGGAAAATAATTTGTGCTGAAATTGAACTGGGCAGCAGACGGTAAATTATTTTATTGCCCCGATTTCCGCATCATTAATTGGTTTAGTTAGAACTCCCTTCCGCCAATAAAAATGCTTCCAGTTTTTTTAACACTAACGACTTTTCTCATTTCAGTTACCCTCTGCCGCCAAGATTGACCCAAGTTAGAAAACCAATAAATGTGCTCATATTATTTGCTGTAAATTGGAAATTACTTTGCAACAAACAGGAGTAAAACTTTCACAAGTTTTGTGTGGTTTTTTTATTGGAAACAAATAGAAAGAGTTTAAACAGAAATAACTTGGAAACGAGAAAAAATAATGCGTTGGTTAAAGTAACATAAGTAACAAATTCATATAACAAAAAAACAGTGTAATGATGCCATATAAACCTATGAGAAAGGATATACAAACGTGATTAAATATATTAATTACTCATTTAAACGCAAAATGTGTACCTACATTTATCATTATATTTATACGTCATTTAAAACGTATGACGAAATGCAATTGGGGATGGGTAAGGCCACTATACAAGGGGAGCTGACTTATCCGACATTTTTGTTCCAAATCTACAAAATTAGTCTTCGTACAAAAGCCTCGTTGCAGAAACCTGGGGCACAAGTTTTAGATGTGTTTCCCGATTGATGTTTGATTATTTTATTCCGTAAATGAAGACGATTTAATCAATACAAATTCAAAACAAACAAAGTGTGAAATATTTACCTTAAGTGCCATTTTACTCAACTTATCATCCATTGTTTTGCAACCAGCGAATATTATAACGTATTTATAAATACTAGAAACAAGATTGGATCCAAAGCCGTCTTGGAACCAAAATGTCGGATAGGACGGCCTGTCCCTATCAAAGGATTTTAGGGATGGGGAAGGGTAGGAGTAAATGAAAAGGCAGTCAAGTACACAGGTGGATAACGTGATTATACATTCCAGAACGTGGCTAGGAAAAAATGCTTCGTTTCAGGAAAGCACCTCATACGATCATGACTTATATTTTCAATAAGAGATGATTTTAAACAATGGCAAATCTTAGCATTAAATGACCTCAAAATATTGATAAATTATTACTTTCAAGTTTTAACCTCATAATGAAAAGAAAGCATTAATGTAGAGTAAGTATAGCAAACTAAATGTCAAGATCGGTATATCTTGTAAAATAGAGCGAAATTCAAAAAACTAAACCAATTTTTTTCACATAAATTAGTTATTCTAACAGTAATATGTGTGTTCTTTCCTGAAGTCTGGACTAGTAATGTAAAAATACTCATAACCCTGCCATGCACGCTGTAGCATGTTCTCAATCCCAAAAGCAATTTATGCAGTTACTTTTTTCAGTTCGTCGAAATTAGAAGGTGTAAACACACCTTCCAGTGAGAAGTGCAAACACAGTATATTTTACTTATCCAATTAGGAATAAATCCCAAGGTGTTAGGTCTGGTGACCTAGGTGGGCGTTGGGGATAATGAGGTGTTAAATCACTTCTCCCTTAATCACCATTTTGACCAACTAAATAATGAATAACAAGTGGGACAGCTATGCTTGCATACATAGCCATCTATTGGTAGCCAATTAAAACTTTACAAATCTCTTTCATCTGTGCTCCACCAAAGAGAGGACGGCCCTATGTTCCTAAGTCGGTAGTTTTATGAAGCTTTACTACTTTTTTTTACAACTCTATATTACAAAGGTTATAATCATTACTAGAAAATCGCGCATCAAGGTATGACGACTGAAAATTGCTTGTACATTTGAGCGATGCAATTGCCAGTTCGGTGATATTTTTATTGTTGAAATTTTAAAAGTTGAAAGCGGTCATTGTTGACCACTTTTTCGTTTCTTCATTCTCTTAAAATCAGTCTTACGGGTAAAACAATTAAGATACCGGATCCAGCTCTGTCTTGCCAAAATAAAGCATTTCTCTGCATGTCAAACATGGTCAAAAAATATTGTTAAATTTTAAACATCTTACTGAATTTTTGGTGCTTCTGCTTCAACAATGAAATAATGCTGCTATGCCCGCTAATGCGCCTATAGAAGGGGAGCTGACTTATCCGACATTTTGGTTTCAAAATTGTCTGGCGAAAAAAATAATATTTGTACAAAAGCCTCATTTCAGAAAATTGGTGTCCAAGCTCTAGGTGTGTTGCCCAATTGATGTTTGATTATTTTATTCTGCAGATGAATACGATTTAATTAATACAAATTAAAAACAAATAATGTGTGAAGATGAAGTTTATTATAGTAAACATTTCCCGATACATTTTTGCTGAATTTGTGAACGAAGTTATCTTTCTAAATTTACCTTAAGTGACATTTCACTCAACTTATCATCAATTATTTTACGACTTAGCAACCAACGAATATTATAACGTATTTATAAATACTAGAAACGAGGTTGGATCCAATTCGGTCTCGGAACCAAAATGTCGGATAAGTCAGCCTGTCCTTTTCAAGGCGCTCTAATGCATGCTATGGCACGAGTTTCGTTGTTGGTGACATCATTAACATTACTCGATCAGTGAATTGATTATTATATCTACGAGGATTTACTTATACGTCGTTTGGAATCCAAGAAAATTCTAATAAAATGCAAGGGCGCCCATATAGGGGGGCAAGGGGGGGGTCGAACCCCCCCCCCCTTGGAAATTAGAACTTCCTTGCTTTTAGTACTTTTTTCTTTGCAAAAATATAAAAATGTTTCTTCTCCAGCCATTAATGAATAAATAATTAAAAATGTCAAATTTTAATCGACTCGAATCTGTCTTGAAATCTGCCTCCATAAAGAAAATATCCTGCTAAACCATGGTTAAAATTTCTGAGCCCCCCCCCCCCTTACAATTTTGCATATGGGCGCCCATGATAAAATGTGTATAGTTTCAATGTCTTCGAAATACAAACAACACATTAATCAACATTAAAAAGTTGCAAAGTTCATGGCCAGCAA